>NC_082718.1:21939408-22239408 GCF_030144855.1 Hypanus sabinus
ACCGTTCTCTGGCCAGTTGGTTATATCTGTTAATTTTTGTTTTTATTGTTTTATTCACTTTGCAGGCAGGCCCTGGCTTTGGGCCCCTTGTCTAAGAAAGAATGTGCTGGCATTGGAGAGGGTCCAGACGAGGGTCATGAGAATGATCCTGGGAATGTAAGAGTTAACATAGGAGGAGCATTTGATAACTCTGGGCCTGTACTTGTTAGAGTTTGGGAGAATGGGGGTGGGGGGGTGGAAATCTCTTTGAACCTAATCATTGAAGGCTTAGATAGAGTGGATGTTTCCAGTAATGGGAGAGTCTAAGACTAGAGGGCACAGTCTCAATACAAGGATGACTCCCTGGAACAGATATGAGAAGGAACTTCTTTAGTGAGAGGGTGGTGAATCGGTGGAATTCATTGCCGCAGAGGGGTTATTGAGTATGTTTAAGACAGAGGTTGATAGGTTCTTGATTAGTAAGGGTATAAAAGGTTACAGGGAGAGGGCTTCTTCCAGTAAGATGGTGGCGCGCTCAGTCACATCGGCCTCTGAGTCCAACCAAAGGTGAAATTGTTTGTCCTTTGCGTCTTTTTCACAATCACGAGACACTGGTGGATATTAAGAAGAGCAGGTGTTGCAGGTCTATGCTGGTAGTGAGTTACTGAATAGAAATGGAGCTGGACTTGTTGTGTACTGTGTTGCAGCCTGCTTCAGCTGCCCAGGGAAGAAGCTGGTGGAGTTGATGGACGATCCAACAATTGGTGCAGGTGATTTTCTTGGATGTTTTTGTTGTGATCGCCAGACCCTGTTGGACGTGGGTAATGTAGAATACTGTGAGCTTGGTTCACTGGTTCATTGGTGAGACTGACTGCGGGGGGAGCTGCTGGTCTCGGCTGTAGGACAGAGCAGGCCTCGGGGTCGCCTGTTGCGGCCGCTGGAGAAGGAGATGCCGGAGCTGGCTGTGCGCTGCTGGATTCTGCATTGAGTTAGAGACTGGCTCCTCCCATCATTGCTGCTCTCCAGTGTTCGCTCGGTGGGAGACAAGCTGGATTGTGTTCATCTGGGGGCTGTGCTGAGTGATATGAGAAACTGTGTGCTATTCTTGCAGAAACATGGCTAGAGGACAACGTCCATGCACATCAATCTACAGGGACTTGGGATATATTATTTTTAACTTTTTATTGTAACTATGTTTTTCTGCTATCATAATTATATGTGCTTATGCGTTGTGTGTGACTGTTGGTCTGTGTTTTGCACTTTGGCCCCAGAGGAGCACTGTTTAATTTGGTGGTATTCATGTGTATGGTTGAATAACTTGAGCTTGACCTTGAATGGTGTTGAGAGCCATGAGTGAATGGCGGAGCAGGCCTAATAGGCCAAATGGTCTAATTAAGCTATTTCTAAATGGTCTTGTGGTTAATGCAGATTTTTGAATGATCCATGAACCCATAAATACTACCTTGTTATTCCTTTATTTTACATTATTTATTTAGTCTTATAATTTATGGTAGTTATGTCTTGGCACTATACTGCTGCGGTAAAACAACAAACTTCACACCTTATGAATCAGTGATGTTAAATCTGATTCTGGTTACGTTTCTGAGAAATGTTCGTAACCCCAACGGTCTGTAAGTCAGGATTGGACAACCACGGTGTGTGGGAAACGCAGAGACGGCGGTGATGGGAGAGGGAAGAGCGGCTGCCAATCAGCTTCACTGACTCAGTGAGTGAGTCTGCTCAGCATTCTCATTTCTGATTGGCTGCACGCAGCTCCATGTTGTTGCAGTCAGCGGGGAGAAGGCATAGGGAAACGTCTTGTCCCCAACCGGGCCGGAGATGCCCACAGCCCTGCAGTTTCCGGTAAATCCCGCCCCACCCATTGCACCAATCTCTCATATGTATGGGAGGGGGTTCGTAAGTTGGGTCTGGTGATGAAGTTGTCCACAAGTTTCTTCAGAAGTCAAGAACAAAGAAGAAATCTTACGTTACAGCTGTTTTATTTGATGTTCATATCAAAGAAATAACAGTAATTACAGTTTTCTTCATAGCAAAGAAATAAACAGCTTTAGAGAGGGTGCAGAGGAGATCTACCAGGATGCTGCCTGGATTCGAGAGCATGTCTTATGAAGATAGGTTGAGAGATGTAGGGCTTTTTGAATTGGAGTGAAAGAGGATGAGAGGTGACTTGATATCTTTTTGGACAAGTCTCTATTAGCTTTGTGCAATGTGATAGAGCAAGATTTGTCCATTTCTCCTTGCAAAATTGCTCAAGCTGTTCCAGTTTAGTTGGGAAGTGGCGATGGACAGCAATCTTGAGGTCTTGCCGGAGACGTTCGATCGGTTAAATTCAGGACTCCAACTGGGCCACTCAAAGACATCGGTGTTCTTCATTTGAAGCCACTCCCTGGTTGCTCTAACAGTGGCATATTGTGCACAGTTTTGGGACGATGAATCCCAACACTCCATTTACTATTGTATCTGCCTCAGCCACTTCCTCTGGCAGCTCGTCCCATATACCTACCACCCTCCACACTAAAATGTTTCCCTCTCATGTCCGTTTTAAATCTTACCCCTCTCATCTGAAATCTGTGCCTCTCAGTTCCCCCTGCCCTGGGGGAAAAGACTGTTTCCATCCACCTTGTCTATGGCTCTCATATTTTTAAAGACTTCAATAAAACCCTTCATTTTCCTACGTTCCAAGGAGTAAGGACCCAGCCTGGCCCACCTCTCCCTGTAACTTGGGCGTTCAAGTCCTGGCAATATCCTCAAATCTTTTCTGCATTTTTTCTGGTTTAGCCTCAGCTTTCATGTGACAGGGTGACCAAAACTGTATACAATACTCCAAGTGCATCCTCACCAGTGACTTCTACAACTAATGTAGTGTCCTATTTGATGAAAGCTAGCATATTAACCCTTTCATCGCCCTGTCTACCTGTGATGCTGCTTTCAACAAGTTACACTCTTATACTCCCTTGTGCCTTACCATTTATAGTATGTCTCACTCTGGTTTGAGTTTATAAAATGCACAGCCTCACACTTAACTGCATTGAAATCCGTTTGCCACTCCTCGGTGCATTTCCTTAATTGATCACGATAACCACCTTCACTATCAACACTGCCTCCGAATTTCCTGTCATCTGCCAAGTTAGATGTCACCATGTGCCTTAAAGGTAATGAGATCAGATTTTATTCAAAGCACTGTTTTTTAATGAGCTGGTTAACTTGTTCTGCCTGGTTCCTCTCTGGTACCGTCATCACCTAGCAACTAATCAACATACCAATAATAACACACAAAGGTATTAATCTCCCTCGAGCCTTTAAACCCGGGCAGTAGTTGATCATAAGACGTGAAGACAAGGGAGCAAAATTATCCATTCGGCCCATTAAGTCTGTTCTGCCATTCCCTCATGGCTAATTTATCATCCCTCTCGACCCCATTCTCCTGCCTTCGCCCCGTAACATTTGACGCTTTTCCTAATCAAGAGCCTGTCAACCTCTGTTTTCGTTATGTTCACTGACTTTCTCTCCATAGCTGTGTGTGGCAATGAGTTCCACTGATTCACCACCCTCTGGCTAAAGAAATTTCTCCTCACCTCTGTCTAAAGGAGCATCCTTCTATTCTGAAGCTGTGCTGTCCAGTCCTAGACTCTCCCAGTCTTGGAACATCCTCTCCATCTTCCCTCTATTTAGGCCTTTCAATATTGGATGGGTTTCAATGAGATACCCCCATAATTCTTCTAAACTCCAGTGAGTACAGGCCCGGAGCCATCAACTGTTGCTCATACATTAACCCTGTCATTCCTGAGATAATACTTGTGAACCTCGTCTGGAGCTGAGTGAAAGTTACCCAGGAATATACGTAACCTGCCCACTTTGCTGAAGATTCAGTCCCTCGACCACTGACTGGGCTCGGTGACTTGATGGGAGCCAGTTAAGCTGTTTTCTCCTGGTCGGAGTTGATTTCTGGAGAGTGAGCTGGTTTATTGTCGCCAGCGTATATCGCGAAATCTGTTGTTTTGTGGCAGGTGTACAGTTCAATACATAAATCGTGTGTAGAGTAGTGTAGTGGTTCAAATCCCATCACCTCCTTTAAGGAGTTTGTACGTTCTTCCCGGGACTGCGTGGGTTTCCTCCGGGTGCCCCAGTTCACTCCCACGTTGATGTGTAGTTGGGATTAGGGTTAGTGAGTTGTGGGCATGCTATGCTGGTACAGGAAGCGTGGCGACACTTGCGGGCTGCCCCCAGCACAACCCCCTGATTTGATTGGATGCAAACAATGTATTTTACTGTGTGCTTCGATGCACTTGTGACAAATAAAGCAAATCTTTACGAATTACTATAAATTCCAATTAGAATACAAAAGAAGTGAAAAATGAGAACAAAATAGTGAAGTAACTTTTATGGGTTGGTAGATGTTCAGAAATCTGATGACGGAGGGGAAGGAGCTTCTCCTAAAACATTGAGTGTGCGCCTTCAGGCCTATATACCCCTTCCCTGATAGTAACAACGAGATGATGGCATGTCCTGGGTGGTGAAGGTCCGTAATGATGGACGCTACTTCATTTTGAAGATGTCCTCGATGGTGGGGCAGTTAGTGCCCATGTTGGAGCTGGCTGAGTTTGCAGTGATCTGCAGCTATTTCTGAGTCTGTACGTTAGACCTTCCATACTAGACGGTGATGGAGCCAGCAAGAATGCTCCCCACAGTACATCTGCAGAAATTGGCGACATTGCCTTTGGTGACATTCCAAATCTCTTCAGACTCCTAATGAAGTATGGTCGCTGGTGTGCCTTCGTTGGGGTTGCATCAGTGTATTGAGCCCAGTTACTGGAGCTCAGCTGCTGCTTCACACTCGCAACGTGTACCTCCTCAATCAAGCATAGAACGTGGAGTAGTACTGCACAGGAACAAGACCCTTTGTCCCAGACTGAGCACGATGGCGAGTTAACATAGAAATCTGCAGCACATTACAGGCCCTTCGGCCCACAATGTTGTGCCAGCAATGTAACCTACTCTAGAAACTGCCTAGAATTTCCCTCGGGCATAGTCCTCTATTTTTCTAAGTTCCATGTACCGATCTAAGAGGCTCTTAAAAGACCCTATTGTATCCACTTCCACCACCGCCACCAGCAGTGCATTCCACACACCCGCCACTCTCTGTGTGAAAAACTTACCCTGACATCCCCTTGGTACCTATTTCCAAGCACCTTAAAACTATGCCCCCTCCTGTTAGCCATTTCAGCCCTTGGGGGGAAAAGCCTCTGGCTATCCACACGATCAATGGCCCTCATCATCTTATACCAATTAAACCAAATCACTGCTGCTTGTTCACGATCTGTATCCCTCTATTCCCTGTATATTCCTGTGTCTAACACTCTTCAATGCCACTCTCCAACCCACCCCCCATCAGCATATTCCAGGCGCTCCCCACTCTGTGTATATAAAAAAAACCAGCCCATACATTGTTGAACTTTCCACCTCTCACCTATAATGTCTGTCATCTAGTATTTGACATTTCTACCCCAGGGTGAAGGATTTTGACTGTCGGTCTTATCTGCGCCTCTCGTGAGTTTATGAACCTCTATAGGCTCCGATTGTCTAGAGGAGCGCAGTGGTTAGCACGGCGCGGTTACAGCTCGGGGAGTCGGAGTTTGGGGTTCAGTTCCAGTCGTCTGTAAGGAGTTTGCACATTCCTCCCCGTGGGCTTGTGCGTTTCCTCCGGGTGCTCCAGTCCCCACCCCCCACCACCACATTCCAGAGACGTACTGGTTGGTAGGCTAATTGGTCATTGAAAGTTGTCCTGTGATTGGGCAAGGGTTACCTCGGTGGGTTGCTGGGCAGCGTGTGCTCGTTGGGAGCGGAAGGGCCTGCTCAGTGGTGTCTCTCTCAACAAGAACAACCCAAGATTGTCCCACCTGTCCTGGTAGCTTGTGCTCACTAAACCGGACAGTATCCTGGTGAACCTCTTCCCCCACCCTCTCCAAATCCTTCACACCTTTCTGTGACGGGGGGTGACTGGAAATGTGCACAACGGGAAGTTATTTCCTGGAGTGTAGGGTCACGAGAGGAGATTTGGTGGTAGAGGTATACAACGTTATGATAGGGTAAATGCAAGCAGGGTTTTTTTCCACTGAGGTTAGGACTACAGGTCACAGATTCAGGGTGAAAGGTGAAGTATTTAGGAGGAAGCTGAGGGTGAACAACTTCACTCAGAGGGTGGTGACACTGTGGAACAGGGTGCCAGTGCAAGTGGTGGATGTGGGTTTTGATTGCAGTATTGAAGAGATGTGGTTAAATGTGTGCATGGCGTAGTGGGGGGGGGGGGGGGGCTGTAGTGCCTAAGCAAAGTCTTACCATCATTTCCTGCCTCTTGTGCTCCGGGCCCCTGGCAATGGGAGCCTGCGGTGCCGTATGCCTTCTTTACCACCCTATCTATTCGTGTGGCCACTTCCAACAAGCTGTCGACTGCGACTCGGCATCCCTCTGCAAGTCGTTAAGGGTCCGGCCATTAACTGTACACTTGACCGTCCAGATGGGCGATGACTCTCCTGAGGAATAGTTTTAAACTCACACAGATTTTTTTACCGAGGATGACTGTGTATTAATCCCTGTGTCTAATGTGGTCCCGAAACACTGCTGCTTCAAGTTCTAATCCATCCCTCCCCGTGCAATGCCACCTTTTGCTTACAGTCCAGACCTCATACCGACACTGGCATTCTGCCCTGCTGAAACCGAGAAGAGAGCCTCTTGCCAAGACACTTAGTCATTTCTTCATTTCCTGTCAGTCACCTCGAGTACGATCTGCACCCGTCAGATGGTATCTGCAGCCACACTAGTACGTTGTGATTGTTAGATTGCTCTTATATTTATTATGTTGTCTTTTAAGTTTTTTTTATGCTGGAGTAACAATCATTTCACTCTCCTTTAATTTATGTACTGAAGAATAACAAAAAACAATCTTGATATTCGCCGAGTAGATCAGTTCACATTGGACTTTATTCCCAGGTATAGTAACTTTCTCTCTGCTCCAAGCTACTTAAGTCTTAATCTTGGGGGAGATTAATTCTGTGCTATACTTGGCACCTGGGCTTTTTGCTGAGTGGCTAAATAGTGACCTTCGCTCCAAAGAGAAAAAGCCCGAGCTCGCTCAACCTCTCCTCATAAGCCTCGCTCTCTAATCCAGGCAGCATCTCTGACCGTTCCACATTCTTCCGATAATGACCAGAACACAACGCAATACTCCCAGAGTGGTCTAGCCAGGCTTTTATGGAGTTGCAACATTTCCTCACTCCTGCCCAGTGGGAGGGGGTGGGGGAGAGGGGAGAATGTCTGGAGTGGGTGGGGTCTTTGACTTTGCGCGCTGCTTTACCGAGGCAGTGAGAGTCATGGAGGGGAGGCTGGTTTCTGTGACGTGCTGGGCTCTGTCCACAACTCTCTGCAGTTTTTTTGCGATCATGTGCAGGGTAGTTGCCATACCAGGCCGTCATGCATCCAGACGGACGCTTTCTGTGGACACGCTGACGTCTTTCGAGCCCTGTTGTAGCTTAACGTTGAAGGGAGGTTACCCAGGAAGAACACTTATCTTTAGGTGTTATTATAAATGTCATTTGACAATCCCCGCCCCCAGACACAATCCTTCACGAAGCCACCCTCCAGGCCTCCTCGGTTATTTAATATTTCCACGTAATCAGAAGCTATTTATAACCAGAGTCACTCGTATGTACAATAGAGTCTCATTCTCCCTGAAGCACATGCTGCAGCAGTTGAGGATTTTCTGCAGAAGTTTAACCCTTCGCTCTCACCTTGGGTCCCTGTGAAGTTTTGTTCCCCTGGTGTGAGGCCAGCCTTGGGGATTACAGCCTCTGGTCCGCGTGACCATCACAGCATCCTGGCCTCTACAGCGGCAGTCCTTCGACTCTGCTTGGTGCCGCCATTGTACTTCTAGACCCTTGGTAAGTACCTGACTTCTGGGACTTGTGTTCAAAGTTCAGCGTGGTCTACCAGCACCATCTTGGAATAAGCTCCATCCGCCATATGTCTGCCCATTGGCACAGATGACCAAGATCCCTTTGTGATCTTCGATAGTCTTCATTGTCCACTCCACCACAAAGTAAACCTCCGTCACCATAAACAACCCTGAGATTCATTTCCTTGCAGGCATTCACAGTAGAACAAAGGCATACAATGGAATCAGTGAAGAACTGCACACAAAGTCTCACAAACAATCAACGTGCAAGCAAAGGTAAACTACAGAAATTTTTTTTTTAAAGTAATAAATAAATAACGAATGCCAGGAACATGATTTGTCGAGACCTTGAAAGTGAGTCCATAGGTTGTGGAGTCAGTTCAGAGTTGAGGGTGAAGTTATCCACTCTGCTGTAGGTGTCTGATGGTTGAAAGGGACCTACTGTTCCTGAAGCTGGTGGTGTAGGACCTACGATTCCTTCCTTCCCAGTCGCAGCAGTGCAATTGGAGCAGTGGTGGAGGAACTTGATGAAGGGTGCCGCTTTCTAGTGGCAGTGATCCTCGGTGGTGGGAAGGGTGTTCCTGAGATGGGCTGGTCTCTGAACACTACTTTTTGTCGGCTCTTCTGTTTTGGGGCATTGGTGGTTCAATGCTAGGCCCGACCATGCCCTGATAGTGCACGTAAGCCTCTTCAGAACACTTTGTGGTGGAGTGGACAATGAAGACTATCGAAGATCACAAAGGGATCTTGGTCATCTGTGCCAGTGGGCAGGGGTTTAATCCAAGATGGTTTAGGTGAACCAAGCTGATGTTCTGCAGGCTACATACAATACTTTTAAATATATTTCTTTTGAATTACTCTCACTGCAATCTGCAACATGTAATCTCCCTTTAAGCTACGTACTTTTAAATCAGTTCAATGAACTACAGATGTCACCATCGTGAGCAAACAGGTAATGCACCTTTAAGCAGACGAAAGTTCATTGCCGTGTCCGGAATCGAGTCTGGCGGGGGTCTCGGAGCCAGGCTGAAACACAGAGGGATGAGGCCCCCTCTACCCAGCAAATGTGCGGTCGCTGGAAAACAAAACTGAGGACTTGAGAGCAAGATTGCTGTATCGGAGGGAAATGAGAAATTGTGTTTTGCGTTTTCCCAAGAAGTGGCTTGGATCCACTCCAGTTTGCCTACCGGCCCAACAGGTCCACAGAAGATGCCATTTCATTGGCTTTTCACTCAATGCAGGAACATATGGGCAGCAAAGATACATTCATCAGGATGCTTGGCATTCAATACTACCATCCCCTTAAAACTTTGGCCTTGATATCTTCTGGTGCAATTGGATCCTCGATTTCTCGACTTACAGACCTCAGTCAGTTCAGATTGGCAACAACATCTCCTCCACAATCTCCATCAGCACAGGTGCTCCACAAGACTGTGTGCTTAGACCCTGCTCTACTCGCTCTACACTTATGACTGTGAGGCTAAGCACAGCTCCAACGCCAGATTTAAGTTTGCTGATGACCGCTGTCATAGGCTGAATCAAACATAGTGATGTATCAGCATACGGGAGGGAAACTGGAAAACCTTGCTGAGCGATGCCTCAACAATAACCCTTGCTCGTCGTCAGCAAGAAAAAGGGAGCTGATTATTGACCAGGAGAGGAAACTGAAGGTCCATGAGTCAGTCCTCGTCAGTGGATCATTTCAAAGGATCTGTCCTGGGCCCAGCACGTAAATGCAATTGCGAAGAAAGCACGGCAGTGCCTCTACTTCCTTAAAAGCTTTTGAAGATTTGGAAGTTATAGACATCTATAACTTTGACTAACTTCTATTGATGTGTGGTGACTGGCTGCATCACAGACTGATATAGAAATACCAATGCCCTTTAATGGAAAACCCTACAAGTGGATAAGGCCCAGTCCATCACGGGTAGAGCCCTCCCCACCACTGAGCACATATACATGGACTGTTGTTGCAGGAAAGCAGCATCCACCATCAGGGCCCCCCACCACCCAGGTCAGGAAGAAGGTCCAAGAGCCTCAGGACTCATAACACCAGGTTCAGGAACAGTTATTACCCTCAACCTGAATCGGAGGGAATAATTTCACTCAACTTCTGAACTGATCCCACAACCGATGGACTCACTTTAAAGGACCTTTCATCTCACGTTCTCGATATCTATCTATCTATCTCCTCCTTTCCTCCCCCCCCCCCCCCTTCCCCTGTTGGCGGGGCCTTTCATTGAATCTATTATGGACTTCTTGGGTACACCCGTCAGAAGGTGCATCTCAGTGTCCACCTGCAACAGCAAGCTGTGGACGTCATGGAAAGCAGCCTCCCCTCCCCTCCCCTCCACGGACTCTCTACGCTTCTCGCTAGCTCAGGAAAGCCACCAGCGTAGGCAATGACCCCTCCCATCCCGGCCGTTCTCTCTTCACCCCCCGTCCACGGGGCATGCAATACAAAAGCCTGAAAGCTCACACCACCAGGCTCAAGGGCAGTTCTGTCCCACTGTGGTAAGAGTATAGAACGGTCTCCTAGTATGGAAAGGTGGAGTTTTGACCTCACTACCTACCATCCTCTTCTCCATCTACCTATACTGTGCTTCCTCTGCAGCTATCACACTTCATTCTGCATTCTGGTATTGTTTGCCCTTGTTCTACTTGGTGCACTGTCGTAATGAAGTGATCTGTACGAACGGTATGCCAGAACAGTTTCTCACTTACCCTTGGTACAATAGGGAACCTGCTGACCAATGTAAATCATCTATTGCCACGAAGAGGACACGTGCATGTTGGAGGAGCAGCAACTCGTAATCCATCTGAATCGCTTCCAACTTTGAAACGCTTTGAAAGGGAAAATAAAACTCCACCTGTGCGAATCACTGCAGCGTCTGGTGACCCTGTGACCTCTGTCTTGGAGGCTGACGTCGGAACATCTTTCAAGAGGGCGAACCCTCGCGAGGCATCAGGCCCTGACGAGGTGCCTGGCAGGGCTCTGAAATACTTTGCCAACAACTGGTAGGAACGTTCAAGGACATTTTCAATCTCTCACTACTGCATTCAGAGATTTCCGCCTGTGACAGTCATGCCAGTGCCCAAGAAGAGCAGGGTGAGTTGCCTCAATGACTATCATCTACTGGTACTCATGTCTACTGTGATGAAGGACTTCGAGAGGTTGGTTGTGGCTAGAATCAACTCCAGCCTAAGAAAGGATCTGAACCCCTGCAGTTTGCGTATGGGCACAATCGTTCTATAGCAGGTGCAATCTCACTGGCTCTCCGCTCACCCTTGGATCACCTGGACAGTAATACCTACATCAGGCTGCTGTTTACCGACTACAGCTCAACATGCAACACGATCACACCCTCAGGTTTAGTCAACAAGCTCCAAAACCTGGACTTCTGTGCTTCCCTCAGCCAGCTGATCCACCTCACTCCTGCACGCCTCCTTGCCACCGTCAGCATCTGGATCCGTGACTTCCTCACTGGGGGACCAGAGTCTGGGCAGCTTAGAAATAACAATTCCTCTTCACTGGCAATCAACAGTGGCGCACCTCAATGGTGCGAGCTTGGCCCACTGCTCTACTCACTCTACAAACAGGATTGTGTGGCTGGGCACAACTCGAACACCATCTATAAATTTGCTGTTGACACAACTGTCGTTGGCAGAATTTCGGACGGTGGCAAGGAGGGAGATGGATCAGCTGGTGGAGTGGTGCTGCAGCATCTACCTTGCACTCAGTGTCAGTAAGACCAGGGAATTGATTGTAGACTTCAGCAAGGAGAAGTCAAGGAACACACACCGGTCCTCGTCAAGGGACCAGAAGTAAAAAGGATGAGCAATTTCAAGTTCCTGGGTGTCAGCATGTAAAAAGAATTGGTCCCAACACCAACCCCTGTGGAACACCACTACTCACTGGCAGCCAACCAGAAAAGGCTCCCTTTATTCCCACTCTTTGCCTCCTGCCAATCAGCTAATCCTTTATCCATGCTGGGATCTTTCATGTAATTCCATGGGCTCTTGTTAAGCAGTCTCATGTAGCACCGTGTCAAAGGAATTCTGAAAATCCAAGTACCGAACATTCACCAATTCTCCTTTGTCTATCTTGCTTGTTATTTCTTCAAAAAATTCCAACAGATGTGGCAGGCAAGGGTTTTCCTTAACGTAACCTTGCTGACTTTGGCCTACTTTATCACACGTCTCTAAGTACCCTGAAACCACATCCTTCGCAATCGACTCCAACGCCTTCCCAACCACTGAGGTCAGGCCAACTGCCCAATAATTTCCTTTCTTCTGGCTCTCTTCCTCCTTGAAGAGTGGAGTGACGTAAGCAATTTTGTAATCCTCTAGAATCATACCAGAATCTAGTGCCTCTTGAAGGACCATTACGAACATCTCCACAATCACCTGAGCAAGCTCTTTCAGAACCCTGGGGTGTCGTCTATCTGGTCCAGGTGACTTCTCCACCTTCAGACCTCTCAGCTTCCTAAGCAACTTCTCCCTAGTAATGGCAATTGCACTCACTTCTTCCCCCTGACACACTTGAAATTCTGTACTGCTAGTGTCTTCCATAATGAAGAGCTGCAAAATACTTATTAAGTCCATCTGCCATTTCTTTGTCCCCCATTACTACCACTCCAGTGTCATTTTCCAGTGGTCTGACATCTACTCTTGCTTCTCTTTTACTTTTCATATATCTGAAAAAGAATTATGAGTATCCTCTTTGATATTATTGGATAGTTTACCTTTATATTCATCTTTTCCCTCCTTGTGGCTTTTTTTAGTTGCCTTCTGATCTTAATAAAAGCTTCCCAATCCTCCAACTACACACTAATTTTTGCTGTATTATATGCCCTCTCTTTTGCTTTTATGCTGTCTTTATCTTTTCTAGTCAGCCACAGTTACTTCTGCCTGGCCTTTAGAATACTCCTTCTTCTTTGGGATGTATCTATCCTGCGCCTTTCAAATTCCTCCTAGAAGCTCTGGCCATTCCCGTTTAGCCATCATTCCTGCTAATGGCCCTTTCCAATTGACTTTGGCTAACTGCTCTATGTCTCTATAATTCCCTTTACTCCACTGTAATACTGATAAATTTGACTTTCTTTTATCGCTCTCCAATTGCAGGGTAAAGTCTATCATATTAAGATAACTGCCTCCTAAGGGTCCCTTTAACTTAAGCTCCCTAATCAAATCCGGTTCATGATGCAGCACCCAATCCAGAATAGCTTTCCCCCGACCACAAACTGCTCTAAAAAGCCATAAGTTGGTGCCCCTCTCTGGGAAGGCAATGACAGTTGGGCTTAGCTGGGACGTGAGGTCTTGTTAGATGGGTGACAGGTCAGGAATGGTGGACGTTGCCTGGAGAGGAGTGAATACCAGCAGAACTCTGTGGGCCAAGGCAGCTGAGGGTGTTGTCTTTGGCCTTGGGGTCAACAGAATTGGATGCACTCATTTATACCCAACATTGCTTTTTTTTTCTTGATTTTGGCCTGTCACACTGAATCTATATTCTGCCACAATCAAGCAAAATCCAGCAAAGAACAGGAATGCAGCTTGGAGAGAATCCGCGCGCCTCCCCACCCACCACCACACTGAGTAACGGGGTACATTGAAATGCAGAGATTCATTGAGTTTTAAACAGTTTGGCCCACTGAGCTGTAATGTCCTCCGTGTTGTCTGCAGTGACTGCGGGTCTTGAGCAACACACACTGAGTAGCGTGGCACGGTGGCCTCACGGTTAGCGCAACACTGTTGCACGCTAGCGACCTGGGTTCAATTCTGCCGCTGTCTGGAAGTTCTCCCTGTGACCGCGCGGGTTACCTTTATGTGCTTCGGCTCCCTCCCACATTCCAAAAACGTGGAATGTTCCCAAGAGTGTGGGGAGCTGAGGGGATAGGGGAAATGCAAGCAGGCTTTTTTTTCCCCCGCTGAGGCCAGATCTAGAGGTGATGGGTTAAGGGTGAATGGTGAAATGAGGGTGAGCTTCTTCACTCAGTGAGAGTGTGGGGACAAGATGCCAGCGGATGTGATGGATGTGTTGACGGAAATTTGGAAATGTACATGGATGGGAGGGGTATGGAGGTGTGCAGAGATCGGCATGGACTAGATGGGCTGAAGGCCCTATTTCACGCCGTGGTAGTGTTCTGTGTTCGGGTTAGTAGTTCAATTGATCACGTGGGTGTAAGAGGGCAGTCTGGGCTCATTGGGCCAGAGAGGCTGCATCTCCAAAAATAAAATGCCGGAGGGACTCAGGAGATCAGGCAGCATCTGTGCAATGAACAGTCATAGTAAAGTGCCTCAGCCCGAAACGTTGATGGTTTATTCCCCTCCACAGATGTTGTCTGACTTACTGAGCTCCTGCAGCATTTTTATTTCTGTGTGTGGGAGGACCAAGGCAAAGATCAGGTTTATTATCACTGACATGTCATGAAGTTTGTTCAGTGACAGCAGTTTAGTACAAAATACAAAAATTACTCTAAGATACAAGATCAATTAGTTAGTGCAGAAGACAGGTAACAAGGATGTGTTCATGGATTCATGAACCATCCAGAATTGTGATGATGGAGGGAACATGTACAATTCAATGTCTAAGACAGGACAAGATGAGCTGGTACAGAACAGCCCTCTACTTGGTAGCTCTGGAGTATAAACCTCCTACATGGAAAAGAGATTAAGATTTATATTAGATTAGTCACAGTTTAAATTAGTGAAAGTCCAGTTTAGCATGTAATCGTCTTTTAATTCATTGGGGATGTCCTTCAAGTATGTCCGTTCTGTTCTGAGAGACAAATACTTCACTAAACAGTTTGACCACAATAAATAAAATACTACCCTTTGATCTTTTAGGCCTTAATCAGGTTTCCAGGTCCTGGTGCTGTTGTTTTACCAGCTCGCATTAACACTTTACAGAAGTGTCCATGTTAGTAGATGTGGGCTTGCTATTTTGGCATGCACTGGAAGCATGGCAGAGCATCTGCACCCCCCTCCCCACACACCCGCAACCACATACTGGGACTGTGTTGGCCGCTGATGCAAAACGACGCATTTCATTGTATGTTTCGATGTAGATGAAACAAATGTCTAGTCTTATGGTGTAGTTAGATCCCTCTCCACCAGAGGGTAGCATTGCCTCACTTTCATGTGAGTCAGAATCAGGTTTATTATAGATAGATAGATACTTTATTCATCCCCAAGGGAAATCCAACATTTTTCCAGTGTCCCATACACTTATTGTAGCAAAACTAATTACATACAGTATTTAGCCTAGTATAAATATGATATGCATCTAAAATCACCCTCCCAAAAAGCATTAATAAATAGCTTTTTAAAAAGTTCTTAAATAGTTTACTAAAGTGCATTGAGTGGTAACTTAAGCTCAGTCCTAACCCCGGCATGTCTTGCCCCTGGTGGTTGAATTGTAGAGCTGAATGGCGTTGGGGAGTAATGATCTCTTCATCCTGTCTGAGGAGCATTGCATTGACAATGCAATCTATTGACAATGGCTGATCTATTTCATGAAGTTTGTTGTTTTGCAGCAGTCCAGTGCAATATATAAAACTTACAATAAGTCAGAAAATGAATAAGTAGTCCAAAGGCAAATAGCAAGGCAGTGTTCATGGATCTTTTAGAGATGTGATGATGGAGGGGAAGAAGCTGTTCTTAAAATGTTCACTCCAAACGTTTGCCTGTGGTGACACAAGAGACTGAAGATGCTGCAGTCTGAAGCAACACACAAAGCACTGGAGGATCTCACTGGTCATGCATCATCTATGGAGAGTCATCGATTATAAGATACGAAGCGGGCATGACAAGGTAGATTAAAGATGAGTTTTATTTTGATGTATGATGCTGGAAGTCTAAGCAACACACACAAAATGCTGGAGGAACTCAGCAGGCCAAGCGGCATCCATGGAAAGGAATAAACAGTCAATGTTTTGGCCCAACCCCTTGAGTATATCTACGTGAAATGTTGCCGGAGACAAGCAGCGTCCATCGTCAAAGGCCATGCTCTCTTCTTACTGCTGCCATCAGGTAGAAAGTACAGGTGCCTCAGGACTCACACCACCAGGTTCAAGAACAGTCACTGCCCCTCAACCATCAGGCTCTTGAACAAAAGGGGAATAACTACACTCATTCTATTTCTGGTGTTCCCACAACTGATGGTCTCACTTTAAGGACTCTTTGTTATTTCATGTCATTATTTATTGCTATTTATTTAAATTTGCATTTGCACAGTTTGTTCATTGATCCTGTTTACAGTTGCCGCTCTATAGATTTGCTAAGTGCATCCGCAGAAAAGGAATCCCAGGGTTGCATGAGGTGATGTGTATGTACTCTGATAATAAATTTTACTTTGAACTTTTTTTGAGCTTTGAACGTTTCCATATCTGCTGCTTGGCCTGTTGAGTTCCTCCAGCATTTTGTGCGTATTGAGTGAAATGCCTTGTTTGCATCAAATCAAGTTGAGTGAGAATCGTGCTGTGCGGCCCACCAGTGTTGCCACACAGTTTTGGGTCCAATATCTAAAAAAGGATGTTCTGGCATTGGAGAGGATCCAGAGGAGGTTCGTGAGAATGTTCCTGAGAATGAAAGGGTTAACATGTGAGGAGCACTTGTTGGCTCTGGGTCTGTAGTCCCTGGAGTTAGCAGGATTGGGGGGGGGAGGGCGGAATCTCATTGAAATCTACCATGTGTTGAAAGGCCTAGGTAGAGTTGATATGCTGAGGATATTTCCAATTGTGGGGGAGTCTAAGACCAATGGCCGCAGCCTCAAAATAGAAAGATATTCCTTTAGGACAGAGATGAGGAATTTCTTTCGTCAGTGGGTGGTGAATCTGTGGAATTCATTGCCACAGACAGCTGTAGAGGCCAAATCATTGAGGATATTTAAAGTGGAGGTTGATGGGTTCATGATTAGTAAGGATGTTAATGCTTGCAGGGAGAAGGCAGGAGAATGAGGTTGAGAGGGAAAGTAAATCAGCCCATAATGGAATGGTGGAACAGATTAAATGGGCTGAATAGCCTAATTCTGCTCCTTTGTCTTGTGGCCTGAGGTTCTTGTAGTCTCCTTCAAGCAAAATTACCCTTCCAAATGGGGTCTCTGCATAGCAATAGGGTCATTGAGGCATGCAGCATAGATACAGGCCCTTCAGCCCATCAAGCCTGTGCTGACCATCAACCACATGTTTATATTAATTCTACACTAATTCCATTCAAAAAATTATCTCCACAGTTCCATCAATTTTCCCCAGGTTCAACAACTGATCTACCCCAGCCAGTTACAGTAACAATCAAAGTTGAGTTTATTGTCACCTGCACAAGTGCAACATTCAGAGGGAAAACATCAATTGAACATTTCATTCAGAGGGTGGTTGGTGAGAGTGTGGAGCGAGCTGCCTGCAAAGTTGGTAGATGCTGGTTTGATTTTTAACACCCAAGGGAGGTTTGGATGGGTACCTGGATGGGAGGGGTATGGGTGTGGATTAATGGAGCTGGGCAGAGCAGTTTGGCACAGTCTAGATGGGCTGAAGGGTCTGATTTTGTGCTGTCATGCTCTGAGACGCCATGATAAATTACACACGATTTTTACAAGGTTTTGAGAACTAAAGAAAAGCAAAGTCCTTTGTAATGCAAAGTGGTTAAAGTGGTCAGGGAGTTGCTGCACTGAGGGAGTGATTAGGGTTGTGCACGATGGTTCAAGAACTGAATATTTGAAGGGAAATAGCTGAACTCGAACCTGGTGCTGTGGGACTTCAGGCTTCTGTACCTCCTGCCTGACGACAACTATGAGGAAATGGCCTGGCCCAGACGGTGGGGATCTTAGATGATGGGAGTTGATGCATTGCGGCAGCATCTCCTGTAGATACTGTCGATGGTGGGGACAGATGGTGTACGGCGCTGGGTCCATCACTCAGCAGCTTTTTACGCACCTGCTTGCCCTACCTATCAACCTGCACGGCCTTGGGATGTGTCAGGAAACTGGAACGTCCGTGGGAAATCTGTGGGGCACCAGGGAGGGTGCAAACGCCACACACAGACAGTGCCCGAGATGGGGATTGAACCCTGGTCTCTGGGTTGTAAGGCAGCGGCTTGACCGGCTGCACTGACGTGCCACCTTACTCCTCTCTCCAGGCTCTCTGGTCGTTTTATTCACTCAGACTCAGAACCGGGTCTGTTATCACTAACATTTGAGGCGGAATTTGTTGTTTTGTGGCAGCACTACAGTGCAAGACATAAAATAATTTTATAAGTTATGATAAGAAATACATGAAAATAGAATAAAAGAGAGCAAACTGGTGAGGTAGTGTTCATGAACCATTCAGAAATCTGATGGTGGAAGGGAAGGAGCTGTTCCTAAGATGTTGAGTGTGTGTCTTCAGGCTCCTGCACCTCCTCCCCGATGGTAGCAATGCGAAGAGGGTGTGTCCTGGGTGATGGGTGTTGCCTTCTTGATTCATCGCCTTTTGAAGATTTCCTCGATGGTGGGGAGGCTAGTGCTCATGGTGGGGCTGGCTAAATTCACAACCCTCTGCAACTTTCACTAACCCTGTGAATTGGTGCTTGCGTACCAGATAGCGGTGTACTCAGATGGAATGCTATCCGTGGTACATAGGTAGAAATTTTCTAGTGTCTTTGGTAACTCAAATCTTCTTATCCCTGGGACATGGGCACTGTTGTTAAATAAGATCTCCTCATCCCTGGGACATGGGCACTGTTGGCAAATCAAATTTTCTCATCCCTAGGACATGGGCTCTGTTGCTGAGGCTGCCACATGATGCTGGTGGCTAATTACTCTCAAATAATGGGCATGTACTGAAAGTGATCAGTGTGTTGCACCGGACAAACAGCCTCTGTGGGGAGGGTTAAACTATCCAGCTGGCATGTTGTCATGACAATAGGCTTGGAAGGTTAAAGGTCGGTGGTCTGTGCCAGTTAGGAAGAGAACCCTGTGAAGGTGCCAGAGGTCAACAAGGGGAAGTTCAGTAGAAGATGTGGCTCTGTATTTGATAGCCGGCTTCATGAGCACAATAGACTCTACAAGTGCTGGAAATCTTGAGCAACACACATACAAAACGAGGGAGGAACTCAGCAGGTCAGGCAGCATTTTTGGAGGGGATAAAACTTAAATTTCAGCTTCGTGAGTTATGTTGACCTTTGTAAATATCCCACCCAGCTCCGGTATTGTGTGGAGAGTCTCCTCGGATATTGCATCACTGCAAAGTCTCCAATTTCCATTGTCACCTCCATTGAGTGAATAAGACAGTGTACACAGGAGTTACCCACTGCATGTATGAACAGCAGCTTTAAGGAGAATCACAGGCATGTAGAACCAGATACACCACACTCACAAGAAAAAAACATAATTATAAAATTACTCACAAATTTTACAAGGAAGAACGTAATTAGAACACAATCAAGGTCTGTTGTAGTGCATCGTGGCCGTGGTCTTGCTTACTAAGGTAGTGATTAGGGTTGTACAAGTTGGTTCAAGAACTGAACAGTTGAAAGGAAGTAGCTGTTCTTGAACCTGGTCTTGTGGGACTTCAAGGTTCTGTACGTCCTGCCGGACGGTAGCTGAGAGAAGATGGTGAGGATCTTTGTTTATAGAACTTGGTGCATCATATAATAAATTCGTCACTTGCATCAAATCAGATAAGCGAGGGTTGTGCTCCTGGTGCCAATGTAACACGCCCGCAGTTCACTAACCCTGACCGGTCCGTCTTTGGAACATGGGAAGAAACTGGAGCACTCAGAGGTAACCCATGCGGACATGGCGGGAATGTATAAACTCCTTGCAGACAGGATCTAACCCCAGTCTTTCAGCTGGTGCTGTGATAGTGTAACGCTGATCCTTGTGTTGCTGTGCCAAGTTAGGTGTTGACGATTGCAACTGCTGTAAGCACATCGTCTCTTCTCTCTCGGGAGATCCCGCTGAGATCCCCAGGCAGAACAGGGCAGGTGCTTGGCATTCCTGTCTTTTCCCTCCCTCTGTGCATCAGAAATCGGCATTCCCAAACGGCAGGCAGTGGAAAATCAGCCTCCGCTGGTTGAACCCATGCAGTTAATCTGATCACCATTCTAGTCTGTTTATCTCCTCTATCTCCTCGATGTACTCTACTGTAACCACTTTATTTATAATGCTCTCAAAATGCTGGAGGATCACAGCAGGTCGGGCAGCATCTGTAGAAATGAATACACAGTTGTCAATTTGGGCCAAAACCTCTGTAAATGAAGGATCTCAGCCCAAAAGTTTGACTCTTTATTTCTTTCCAAAGATGCTGCCTGACCAGCTGAGTTCCTCCATTACAGTGTGAGTGTTGCTCTGGATTTCCAGCATCTGCAGAATCTCTTGGGTTTTTATAGTCTTCTGACTTTTAATGGCAGTTGGCTGTCCAACTTAAAGGTCCGTTACCGCCACGAACTGGACTGGAATGTGGTGTAGGTAGTTGGGAAGTAAAACCCCTTCTAGTTCTTTATCAAATGAAAACTCGATTACCCCAAAAAGCCCCAATAGATTGTAAACAATGAAAGACAATGCTGTGAATTAAATTATAATTAAAATGTGAACTGTAACATTGTTTACATTGTAAATGTATATTTATTTATTTTTTCACTTAATGTTCCTACTTTAACTTTACTTTTTAATATAATTATTGAATGTTGCACGTTGCAGATTCCTAATAGATGCCAATGTGTATGGTGAATAAAGTTGATGCTGGACAGTGCCACCATTGGGAAGGTGCATTTGGTTGATGTTTGTCGATGTTTTTAATGTAAGAGTGTAATTGAAGGCAAATACTTGTACTCCATTGGGCAATGTAGTTTGTGTTGATAAGAATGGTCCGACAAGACCATTCAGCCCTCTCAGCCTGCCCCGTTATTCAAAGCATGGCTGATTGCCTAGCTCTCTTCCAAAGTTCAAAGTACGTGTGTCTCACTGTTCACTACCTTTTCCTCCAGGCCTTCTCAGTGGAACAAAGAAATACAATAGTATCACTGAAAAGCTCCACAGAAAGGTGACAACCAGCCAGAGTGCAAAAGACGACTCATATTGTGCAAATACAAAAATAATAATATCAATAAGTAAGTGAATAAACAATACTGAGTACATGAGTTTTAGAGTCCTCGACAGTGAGTCCATAGTTTAGTGTTGAGTTGAGTGGAGTTATCCACGCTGGTCCGGAGCCTGGTGGTTGAGGGATCTCGACCTGGTGGTGAAGCTTCTGTAGACACCTTCCCAATGGCAGTGTGAGAAGAGAGCATGGCCTGGATGTGGGGTCCTTGATAACAGATGTTGCGTTCTTGTGGCAGAGTTCCAATTACCTGCATTACCTTTAGGCCATAAGACAGAGGAACAGAATTGGGCCATTCAGCCCATCAAGTCTGCTCCTCTATTCCATTGTGGGTGCCTTATTTCTCTCTCAGCCCATTCTCCTCCCTTCTCCCTGTAATCTTTCATGATATTAATAACCAAGAATCTACCAACCTCCGCTTTAGATACACCCAATGACTTGACCTCCACAGCCATCTGTGACAATGAATTCCACAGATTCACCACCTCCTGGCTGAAGAAATTCCTCCGCATCTCTTTTCTAAAGGAACATCCTTGTATTTGGGGCTGTGCCCTCTGGTCCTAGACTCCCTCCCTATTGGAAACCTACTCTCCACATCCACTCTATCTAGGCCTCTCAGACCCTCATTCTTCTAAACCCCGGTGAGTACAGGCTTGGACCCATCAAACGTTCTTCATATGCTAACCCTTTCATTTCTGGGCATTCTTGTAAACCTCTTCTGGACCCACTCCGATACCAGTACATCCTCTCTTTGATATGGGGGGGCCAATACTGTTCACAGTTCTCCAAATGTGGCCAATGCTTTATAATGGATTGGTCAGACTGCATTTGGATGGACTATCTTGATACCCTTATTACAGGCAGAACCTGGGTTACTGGAGGGTGCTGTTCCTGGGAACTAATCATAACCCAGTCTGTCTGTGAGTGAGGAATAAACGACCACAGTTCATGGGAGAGAGCTGCGGAGACGCCCTGGGCAGGAGATCAAGTGGGCGCAGGAGGAGCGGTCACCAGCTGGCCTCCTTGATCCCATCAGCGAGTCTGCGGCGTGCCCCTGCTCTCCTGGACTCATCGCTGGGCGAACTCAGCTGAGAACAAAGCTCCTGAGAGACAGAATTACAAGGATTCAGCAGCCACTGCTCCAGATATGACTACTCTCTGTTTTATACTGCCTTAAGTATAAGGCACTGAGGCGCGTCATCTGCTGAAATTCTCTAATGACTCTGCAGTCGTTGGGTGTATAAAGGGAGGATGAATACAGGGTCCTGGTACCTCCTGAATCATCTGCAGCTCAACATCAGTCAGACAAAGAGATGGTGATGGACTTTAAGAAGACTAAGCCTGCACTGTTCCCTGTTACTGTTGACTGTGAGGGCATAGATGTGGTGAGGGCCCACAAGCACCTGGATGACAGATTTCAGTGGAGCACCAACACAGAGGCTGTGTACAAGAAGGGCCAGAGTTGCCTCTACTTCCTGAGGAGACTGAGGTCCTTTGCAGAATGCAGGCCTCTCCTTCACATGTTCTACCAGTCTGTTATCACCAGTACAATCTTCTATGTGGTGGTGTGCTGGGGCAATGGCATCAACACGGGTGATGCCAACAGGCTCAAAAAACTGATTGGAAAGGCTGGCTCTGTTATAGGGAGTCAAACTGGACACACGGGAGGCTGTGGTAGAACAAAGGACCCTGTGGAAAATCCTGGCAATTCTGAATGATGTTTCTCACCCTCTGCATGGCACCTTGGCTGAAAGGAGGAGCAGTTTCAGCAACAGACTAAGACAACAGTGTTGCTACAAAGAGCTCTGTATGAGGTCATTCTGACCCTCGGCCAACAGGCTCTGTAATGAGTCAAACTATAGTCAGGGAAGTGATGACCCCTCCTCCTGTTAGACTGGTTGAGGTAACTTATTTTTTCATTCTTTCTTACTTTTCTTCTAATATTTGTATATCTGTGCACTTGCAATGCTAGAGTGACACTGTAATTTCCTTTGGAATCAGTAAAGTATCTACATAATGTAACACTCTTTCAGCCCAGGCCTGACAAGAGCCTGAGAACAGACCTTTCTGGGTGAAGGTGAGAGGTGTTGGGGTGGAAGTGAGGGGAAGAGGTGAGAGATGGAGTGGAAGTGTGAGGGTGAAGGTGAGACGTAAGGGAATGAAGGAGAGAGGTGAGGGGGTAGAGGTAAGAGGTGATGGAGTGAAGGTGAGGAGGTGAAGTTGAGAGGCAACGGGGCAGGAGAGAGGTGGAGTGGATTTGAGAGGTAACAGGATGGAGGTGAGAGGTGTTGGGGTAGGAAGTGAGAAGAAGGGGCTGAAGATGAAAGGTGAGGTGTGGAGGTGAGGGAGAGGTGTTGGGTGGAAGTGAGAGGTGAGGAGTTGGAGATGAAAGGTGAGGTGTGGAGGTGAGAGGTAACAGGGTGGATGTGAGAGGTTGGAGGTGGGAGTTGAGGGGTGCTGGTGGTTGAAACAAGGGAGGGCCTTATCCTCCGAGCTTGTGGCAGTGAGATATTTATTTCTTGTATGTGTTATATTGTTGGGTTTGTGTCCCAAGAACTGTTCACCTTTCTACCCATGGGATATCAGTAGGATTTAGGCAGAAGGAAGAGCAGGGCAGAAGGTCTCCATGATCCTTGTGACTGTAGTAGCAACAGTGGAGTCTGTGGTCACTGAATGCTCTTTTTCTCTTACAACTGTGATTCAGGAAGGCATTGTAACTCAGTTGCTTCACTCACAGATATAAATCTAACAGCTTGCATCACATAATGTGCCACATTATTATATCACTGAGCTACATGCTGAGGATAGGAATCTCCTTTCATGATGACTCATTGTAGGTACAAAGAGGTGACCTCACCCTACAGTCTGTAGCTGTGTAATAAGTATCTGTGTCTTGTTTAACCCTCGTTTCCCCCCCCCCCCCCCACATTTTCTCTTCCATCTTCAGGACAGGAGACTGGAAACACTGGAGTTCAGGAAGCATCTATTGGGGGGGGGGGAATTTAACCTTTTATTTCCCTGAATTGGTAAAAGCTACAAATAAAGCTGTTTTACATTTGCGAGTGGAGGTGCAAAAGGGAAGGTCTGTGGTAATCCGTTTCCCCTTGCAACTTAGAAGAAGGCCATTTGGCCCATCGAACCTGTGCCAGGTTCACTAATTTTCCCTGCGACCTATTCTGCCCCCATTCCCAGAATAACCTCAGATTCTACCCCTCACCTACACCCTGGGGGGCGATTTGCAGTGGCCAGCTAACCCCCAACCTGCCCATATTTGGGCTGTGGGAGGAACCTGGAGGAAGCCCATGTAGTCCCAAGGAGAGAGTGCGGACTCCACACAGCGCAGGGGTTTGGGATGGTACTAACCGTGCAGGGAGAGAAGATAAGGATAGCTGAGCTGATAAGAGCAATGGACCTGCCAGTCCGTGACCTCCTTTAGAGCTTATTAAATGCCCCTAATGAATCGGACTCTCCCACCACCCCTAGCAGCTTCTCCCTGTAGTCTTTGACACCTTGACTGATCAAGAACCTCTCAGCCTCCGCTTTAAATACACCCTATAATTTGCCCTCCACAGCTGTCTGTAGCAATGAATTCCACAGATTCACCACATTCTGGCTAAAGGAATTCCTCCCCGTTTCGGTTGTGAAGGGAGAATTCTCAATTCTCAGGCTGTGCCTCCTGGACTCTCTCGCTATTGGAAACACTTTCTCCACAACCAGTATTCCAATATTTGGTGGCACAGGAGACCTGTTTAGAGATGGAAACAAATTGTAGCCTTGCCTGCAATGTCCAAACTCCAAGATAAATGAATAAATGAAAAGAAATTCCCATTGAAGCTGTAGATTTTAAGCTGAATCAGAAACAGATTCACTAGCACTGACATACACTCAGTGGCCACATTACTAGGAATACCTGTACATCTGCGTGTTAATATGAACATCGGATCAGCCAATCATGTGGCAGTAACTCAATAGACAGTAGGTGCAGGAGTAGGCCATTCGGTCCTTCTAGCCAGCACTGCCATTCACAGTGATCATGGCTGATCATACACAATCAGTACCCCATTCCTGCCCTCTCCCCATATCCCTTGACCCCGCTATCTATAAGAGGTCTATCTAACTCTCTCTTGAATGCATCCAGAGACCTGGCCTCTACTGCCTTCTGGGGCAGAGCATTCCACATATCCACCACCCTCTGGGTGAAAAAAGTTTTTCCGCATCTCTGTTCTAAATGGCCTACCCCTTATTCTTAAACTGTGGCCTCTAGTTCTGGACTCGCCCATCAGCGGGAACGTGCTTCCTGCCTCCAGTGTGTCCAATCCCTTAATAATCTTATATGTTTCAATCAGATCCCCTCTCATCCTTCTAAATTCCAGTGTATACAAGCCCAGTTGCTCCAATCTTTCAACATATGACAGTCCCGCCATTCCGGGAATTAACCTTGTGAACCTACGCTGCACTCCCTCAATAGCAAGAATGTCCTTCCTCAAATTTGGAGAGCAAAACTGCACACAATACTCCAGGTGGGGTCTCACCAGGGCCCTGTACAGCTGCAGAAGGACCTCTTTACTCCTATACTCAATTCCTCTTGTTATAAAAGCCAGCATGCCATTAGCTTTCTTCACTGCTACTCTGCTTCTTCTACTCAAGGTAGAAAAGCATGCAGACATGGTCTAGAGGTTCAGACCAACATCAGAAAGGGGGAGAAATGTGACCTAAGTGACTTTGACCATGGTATGATTGTTGGTGCCAGACGGGGTGGTTTGAGTATCTCAGAATTTGCTGATCTCCTGGGATTTTCATGCACAACAGTCTCTAGAATCTATAGAGATTGGTGCAAAAAGCAAAAAAAAAACTCATGGCAGTTTCTGTGGGTGAAAACACCTCGTTAATGAGAAAGGTCAGATTGGTTGAAGCTGAGGATAGCTGAGCTGATAGTAGGAATGACAGGAAGGTGACAAAAACTCCTATAACCACGCATTACAACAGTGATGTGCAGAAGAGCATGTCTGAATGCAGAACTCATGGAACTTTGAAGTGGATGGGCTCCATCAGCACAAGACCACAAGCATGCACAGTGGCCACTTTATTAGCTACGAGGCACCTAATAATTGGACACTGAGTTTGGGTTGTTTTGTGGCAGTAAGGCATAAATATTACTGTAAATTGTAAAACAAATGGTGCAAAAGACAAAAAAGGATTCATGGGTTCACATTCCGTTCAGAGGGGAAGGAATTATTCTGAGGAGTGTTTCCGACAGAGCTGACTGAACCGTTCGGTCAGAGAGGGTATGTCCTGAGAGAAAGGCCTCCAACTGTACTATTCCAGCTTTGTGTTGTTGTTTCTGTGACTGAAGGTTAGCTCCAAACAACTAACCCCTGGGGGGGTGAGCGGGGGGGACGGGACAGATACAGCAGATGCTGGCACCCGGAGCAGCAAACAATCTGCTGGAGGAACTCGGCGAGTCGAGAGGCATCCACGGGGAGAGGGGAATCGTCGATGTTTTGGGTCGAAACCCTGCGTCAGGACAGACCACAGGGGAAGCTGCTTATTTGGCATTAAGTGGCATCGAGGCCATTTATCGTTTGCAAGTCAGTGGAGAGTGGAATTAGCTGAATTGTGTTTGTGCAGAACCAGATCAGATTGGATGGGTTCCATCATACACAACTCTTTGTGACTTATTCTAACGAGCTGCAGTTGACAACGCATTCAAGTTGCTTCCACCAGAAACTGCTGATATTGATAGGCCTCAGTGACCAAAGTGTTCACTCCCTGAGTCACGCAACACACACAAAATGCTGGTGGAACACAGCAGGCCAGGCAGCATCTATAGGGAGAAGCACTGTCGACGTTTCGGGCTGAGACCCTTCGTCAGGACTAACTGAAAGGAAAGATAGTAAGAGAGTTGAAAGAAGGAGGGGGGAGGGGGAAAATGCGAAATGATAGGAGAAGACCGGAGGGGGTGGGGTGAAGCTGAGAGCCGGAAAGGTGATTGGCAAAAGTGATACAGAGCTGGAAAAGGGAATCATTGGATGGGAGGCCTAGGGAGAAAGAAAGGGGGAGGGGAGCACCAGAGGGAGATGGAGAACAGGCAGAGTGATGGGCAGAGAGAGAGGAAAAAAAAGGAGGGGATAAAAAACTAAATATATCAGGGATGGGGTAAGGAGCGGAGGAGGAGTTAGAGAAATCAATGTTCATGCCATCAGGTTGGAGGCTTCCCAGCGGGTATATAAGGTGTTGTTCCTCCAACCTGAGTGTGGCTTCATCTTGACAATAGAGGAGGCCATGGATAGACATATCAGAATGGGACGTGGAGTTAAAATGTGTAGCCACTGGGAGATCCTGCTTTCTCTGGCGGACAGAGTGTAGGTGTTTAGCGAAACGGTCTCCCAGTCTGCGTCGGGTCTCACCAATATATAAAAGGCCACACCGGGAGCACCGGACGCAGTATACCACACCAGCCGACTCACAGGTGAAGTGTCGCCTCACCTGGAAGGACTGTCTGGGGCCCTGAATGGTGGTGAGGGAGGAAGTGTAAGGGCAGGTGTAGCACTTACTCCACTTACAAGGATAAGTGCCAGGAGGGAGATCGGTGGGAAGGGATGGGGGGGTCGAGTGGACAAGGGAGTCGCATAGGGAGCGATCCCTGTGGAAAGCAGAAGGGGGGGAGGAAAGATGTGCTTGGTAGTGGGATCCCATTGGAGGTGGAGGAAGTTGCAGAGAAACTCCCTGAGTCATGATCTTTTCTGTGAGTTACAAGCTTGTTTGCTCAAATCGCTCTCCAGGTAGTCTGCTTTCAGAGCTGCAGTTACAGATCAGCCGGTCTCCTCTCTCAGCAGCGGTGTGGCGGATAGTGTGGATAACTTCTCTCAACTCTGATCTGATTCCACAACCTACAGACTCATTTTCAAGGAGTCTGCAACTCATGTTCTCAGTAATATTTATTATTTATTTGCATGATTTGTCTTCTTTTGCATGTTGGTTGTTTGACAGCAATCCAATCACAAACAAGAGAAAATCTGCAGATGCTGGAAATCCTAGCAGCACATACAAAGTACTGGAGGAACAGCAGGCCAGGCTGCATCTATGGAAACGAGTACTGTCGACGTTTCGGCCCAAGACCCGAAATGTCTTGCTGAAGGTTTTGACCCGAAATGTCCTACCGAAGGATTTCGGCCTGAAACATTAACTGTACTCTTTTTCCATGGATGCTGCCTGGAATATTGAGTTCTTCAGTGTGTTGGTTGTTTGTTAATCTTTGTTTATGTATAGCTTTTCATAAATTCTATTGTATTTCTTTATTTTCCTGTAAGTGCCTGCAAGAAAATGAATCTCAGTGTTGTACTTGGTGACATATACGTACTTTGTTAATAAATTTGCTTTGAAACCTTTTTGACCCTCGAGACCAATTCACCTACCGGAGGGTCTTTGGGAGGCGGGAGGACTCTGGCACACCCACGCACAGAGTGTGCAAACTCCGCACGAGGTCAGGGTCTGACCCGGATCGCTGGCGTTGGGAGGCAGCTGCTCCACCAGCTGTGCCACCACGATCAACAGTAGTTGTTTTGATAAAACAAAACTCTTGCATATTTACCTCTGCGACCCAGTGATTTTACCATGCTGTGGAAAATGAGGAAGCGTGAAATATTAAAGGAGAAACCCAGCCAACACGATCTGTGTTCTGTCAGCAGCAACAGTTTCATGATAGTAAGGCTGGAAATGCATTGGAGGGGTCTGGGCATTACCTTGCAGCTAACATTTCAGAGGATCTGCCAGAATCACATTTATTATCACTGATATACGTCAACAAATCTGTTATTTTGAGTCAGAAGTACAGTGCAATACATAACATACACTAAAAATTACAGTAAGTAACTTAAGCAAAAATATTGAAGTAGTGTTCACAGGTTCATGGACCGTTCAGATATCGGATGTTGGAGGTGAAGAAGCTGTGTCTTCAGGCTCTCCTACCTCCTCTTCGATGGTAGTAATGAGAAGGGGGCGTCTCCTGGGTGGTGGGGGTTCAGTAAATAAGTGTCATCACCAAGAAGGCACCACACAGCTTCTGTGTTCTTAAACGTTTGCACAGATTTGGCACATCAACAAAAACTTTGATAAACTTCTATAGATGCATGGTGGAGAGTATCCTAACTGGTCGCATCATGGCCTGGTATGAAAACACCAGGTCCCAGGGACAGAGAAGTCTTCCAAAGAAGTAGATAAAGCCCAGTCCTTCCCACCGTTGAGAACATTCACATGGCGCGCTGCCAAAAGAAAGCAGCATCCATCATTAAAGACCCCCACCATACAAGCCATACCCTCTTCCTGCTACTAACATCAGGCAGGAGGTACAGGAGTCTTAGACCAGTGGTCCCCAACCACCGGGCCGCGAAGCATGTGCTACCGGGCCACGAGGAAACAATATGATTTGGTGATATGAAACGATATGAGTCTGCTGCACCTTCCCTCATTCCCTGTCACGCCCACTGTTGAACTTGAACGCGTGCTAGGTCATTACCCGCGCCAGGGATCACTGGTTGGCCTCGGGTAACTGGTCGCCTTGCGTGGCCGGCGAGAAGTGCTGATGCTACTGGCCTGGAATGTGGACAGATGGGCGCCGCCTCTAAACCTGCTTACCACACCGAATGTTCGTGGGGAACCCAGTGCTAAAATATTCGCAGACGACCTAATTCAGGCTCAGGGTTTCGTAAGTAGCAGAGCAGCTACCTCGCTGCGATCTACTGAAAGTCATCCCTCCAGCCAAACTTTTGTTGGCCGATAGATCCTTCCTACCTACCTACAAAGAGGGCGGGCGTGCGCCCTGTCGCACTCCTCGCTCGGTCAGTCACTCTCTCTGGACTGCGACCACCGCGGCCCTGGTACGGGACCTCTGGTCCTTACCTTGTCCTCTCACTGGTGTGTTGCAATGACTTTATATGTTCATACAAGGAAAATATGCGGTGTGTTTAATATCCAAACGTTACTTAAAATGTTATGATGCTATTGTCTGACAAGTGAGTTATAATTGACTTAACACTATGTTCATGCGAAGAAAGTATGCACTGTGTGTTTAATATTAAATTCATTTGATTAACCCTTTTAGAAACAAAATTGAGTGTGTTAGCCATTTATAAGTGATTTATAGTTGACTTATTACCTATATTCAGGATGTGATTAACACTGCCCCCCCCCCACCATCTGGTCTGCAAGAATATTGTCAATATTAAACTGGTCAGAGGTTGGTGACCCCTGCCTTAGACCCTACACATTCAGGAACAATTCAATCATCAGGCTCCTGAACCAGGGTGGATCATTTCTCTCACTTCAACTCTGAACTGATTCCATCATCTACTGGCTCACTTGAAGGACTCTATACAACTCACGCCCTCCATATTATTTTTCATTTGCACAGTTTGTCTCTGTTTTCACATTGGTTGCTTCTTTTTCTACCCTTTACCTCTTCCACCCATCACCCCCCCCCCCCCCCCCCATCTCTTCACCCCACCACCTTCTTATTCTGGTTTCTGCCCCTTCCTTCCTCTTCAGTTCTGATGAAGGCTCTTGGCCAAGTGTTCATTCTAAGCCGGGTCTCTCTTTTTCCCTGTAAACGCCTGCAAGAAAATGAGTCTCAAGGCAGAGTTCCCGAGACCTCAGGAGCAATGCAGTCAGGAGTTTAGCTGCTCGTAGTGAAGTAAGGTGAAGGGGAGGCGATCCAACCAGTCTCAGTGGTGGAGCTGGCAGAAGGTGATGATGCGTCACAATGGCAGTGAAGGGGTCCCAGTCACCTTGCATTCCATGCCACTGGACCCTAACCCTGACCTATTAAGGACTGTGCTGTTGATACCCATGCATCGGCCTCCCCACATTAAACAAACTCACACACATGCGTCCTCCATTAATGGCAACCCCTTAGGAGAACATCATATTCGACTTGTGTGATCACACTCCCTATGACTCAATGAGAGCTGAAGGACATTCAGAGCACAACAGTCCACTTTACAAAGGCCATCACAATCTCAATGCTGTCCCTGGTCTCTCTCTCTCTCTCTTATTTCATGTCCTGTGATAAATCGTTAAACCTGTAGCTCAAATGTAGGCCAGCCAGACTGTTGACCAAAATACCAAAGGAGCAGGGAATCTTGTTTTCAAAAATGTATTCATTCATAGAATGTATAAGACCATGGAACAGAATCAGGCCATTTGGCCCATCAGATCTACTCCGCCGTTCGATCAATCCTTCTCAGCCCAATTCTCCTGCCTCTCCCTGTGATATTAGATGCCCTTACAAATCAAGGACCTATCAACCTTAGCTTTAAATGTACCCTGTGACTTGGTATCCACAACCATCGATGGCAATAAATGCCACCAATTCACTACCTTCCTCATCTCTGTTTCAAAGGGACATCATTTTATTCTGAGGCTGGGTCCTCTGGCCCTCTGCTCCCACCACAGGAAACATCATCTCCACGTCCACTCCATCTTGGCCTTTTAATATCTGAGAGGTTTCAATGAGTTCTCTGGTATACAAAATCTAGTAGACGTTACTGGGCATGCGAGCATTTATTGTGCATCCCTGATTACCCGGGCACAGCCGAGGACTGACCTACTGTTGAGTCTGGAGTCACCAGAGGCCAGATCGGGTAAGGATATCCTGTCATGAATTTGATGATCAAAGTCCAAAGAAAATTTATTTTCAAAATATCAACATATGTCACCATATACCACCCTGAAATTCACAGTAGAACAGAGAGGTACAATAGAATCAATGAAAATCAACACACCAAAAAAGACAGATAAACAACCAGTGTGCAAAAGAAAGCAAACTGGGACCTAAGGCTCTCGTTCCTCCTTCCTGATGGTAGCATTGAGAAAAGAGCATGGCCTGGATGGTGGGGGTCCTTGATGATGGACGTTGCTTTCTTGGTCAGCACTCCTTGTAGACATGCTCAATGGTGGGGATGGAGTTTCCTGTGATGGACTGGGCTGTATCCACTACTTTTTATAGGTTTTTCTATTCAATGATATTGGTGTTTCTATACCAGGCTGCAATGCCCCCAGTCAGCATATACCCTACAGACGTTTGTCAAAGTTTTCGATGACATGCTGAGTCTAAGCAGAGGTGCTGCCGTGCCTTCTTTACAAGCTGCTTCCAGAACAGTTTCTCTGAAATGATATTGCCAAGGAGTTTAAAGTTACTGACTATCTACAGACCCATGATAGTTTTGTGATTGTCATTTGCTGAGGCTGGCATTTAACTGTTTAGTTAATTTCCCTACGGTGGGATTCAGATCTGGTCCTGGATCAGCCGTCCAAGCTAACCAGGCATAACAAACCTTTGCCATTGATTTCCCTCAGTTTCAATAGTTGTTCTCCTTGTCTGAGCAGCGTTAATGAAACCCAGATGACTGCCATCATCCACTTCAAGACAAAGTCAATACTGCCTTTCAGAAACTGGAACGTGCAATTGTGCACACACACTCACATATAACACACAACAGTGCCACACCCTTGCAGCTCCAAAAGATTCGTAACATCAGTTTTTTGGCATTGCATAATGAATATTACATTCTTGTCATTTCCCTGTTCAACCCAATATAACTAGAAATAGTAAAAGTGAGGCAATTAAATTGTTATAAGAAAGCCAGTATTCATTAGGGAAAGAAATCTGCCACCTTTGCATGCCAAGGCTCACTCGTTAGCCTGGAGTAGAGTATTAGACTAATTTAGCATGGAACGAGGCTGTTCGGCCCATCTCATCCCTGATGGACCGGGATACCTGTGTGCACTCGGTGGCCACTTTATTAGGTACACCAGCTCATTAATGCAAGTGTTTAATCAGCCAATCGCGTGACAGCAACTCAGTGCATGAAAGCATGCAGACATGGATAAGAGGGTGAGTAGTTGTTCAGGCCAAAAAAAACAATGGGGAAGCAGCACACACAAAAGTGTTGGTGGAACGCAGCAGGCCAGGCAGCATCCATAGGAAGAAGTAGAGTCGACGTTTCAAGCTGAGACCCTTCGTCAGGACTAACTGAAAAAAAAGATAGTAAGAGATTTGAAGGTAGGTGGGGGAGGGGAGATCTGGAATGATAGGAGAAGACAGGAGGGAGAGGGATGAAGGAGGGAAGAAATGTAATTTAAGTGACTTTGACTGTGGAATGATTGCTGATGTCAGACGGGGTGGTTTAGAGTATCTCAGAGACGGGGAATTTCACTCACAACATCTCCAGAGTCGACATAGGGTGGTGCGAGAAACAAATAAAACATCCAGTGAGCAGCAGTTCTGTGGTCGAAAACGCCATGTTAATGAAGAAGGTCAGAGGAGAGTGGCCATTCTGGTTCAAGCTGACAGGAAGGCAATGGTAACTCAAATAATTACATGCGTTACAACAGTGGTGGGCAGAAGAGCATCTCTGTGTGCACAACACGTCGAACCTTGAAGTGGATGGGCTACAGCAGCAGAAGACCATGAACAATCACTGAGTGGTAACTTTATCGGGTGCAGGAGATACCCAATAAAGTGACCAATGACTTATCATCGTTACAATCAGATGCATGTGAGTTCTTTTTAGTAAACCATACTGATTTGCGAAAACTTTTAAAATAAATCGTTTGGGGGGGAAAAGAGTCTGCTGTAATAATTAAAGCTCATAAACATACAAAGTAAATGAAAGTGTAATATGACCCTGTAAAGTAGTTTTGCTGCTACATTATTGATACTGAAAATGTCTCCCTTATTCCCTGGGATTTAATACCGTTCTTGCAAATTCTCTGGAAGTAATACATTTATATGAAATAAATTACAGAATCATAAGCATCTCAGTGTCGTATGGTGTGGCAAAGCACTCCAGCGGGTGGTGAAAAGTGCCCAGCGGGTTATCAGCACCCAATTGCCCACCATTGAGAACATCTACCATAAACGTTGCCTGGGCAGGACAGAAAGCATTATCAAGGATGCATCTCACCCTAACCATGGACTTTTTACTCTCCTCCCATTGGGTTGGCGCTACAGGAGCCTCCGCTCCCGCACCAGCAGGCACAGGAAGAGCTTCTTCCCTGAGGCTGTGACCCTACTGAACCTCACATCACAGCACTAAGCAGTATTCCACCATGTTGTACTGAATCAGTACTTTTATACTTGTGTGTTATTCGCAGTTTTATTCACTTTTTATTTGCAGTTATTTTGCAAATAACACTATTCTTTGCATTTCTGGTCAGCTGCTAACTGCATTTCATTCGGCTTTGTATCACAATGGCAATAAAATTGAATCTAATCTAATCTGATCTAAATATGGTTGTTCAAAGTAAGATTCAGAAAAATAATTAAAATCAAAGACATACTGTGATTATCATAGACCGAGTGTAATTATTGACTTCAGTTAATACAATGCAACTAAGCAGTGGATAAAGGCCAGTCCATCGTGGGTGAAGACCACCACTGAGCAGATCTACAAGGAGCGTTGCTGCAAGAAAGCAGCATCCATCATCAAGGACCTCCACCCCCAACATCCAGACCATGCTCTCTTCGCGCTGCTGTCATCAGGAAGGAGGTATGGAAGCCTTAGGTCCCACACCACCAGGTTCAGGAACGGTTAATACCTTGCAGCCAGCATGGATGACTTCACTCACCTCAACGCTAAACTGATCCCACACCTATGGACCCACTTTCAAGGACTCTGGAACTCATGTTCTCAGTATTATTTATTTACTGATACTATTATTTGTTTTCTTTTGTATCTGCACATTGGTTGTTGGCCGGCCTTTGTAGTTCTTCATTGATTCTATTGTGTTTCTTTGTATCTGCTGTGAATGCTCACAAGGAAAATGAATCTCAGAGTCATATATGGTGACATATACATACTTTAATAATTACTTTGAACTTTGAGCTTACCACAGACATACTGTATTAATTGACTTTTATTAATATAAATGTACAAAATGCTTCGTGTATGTGGAAGAGTGAGTTCTGAAATTCTCGGCTGGTGGAGCAGAGGTCAATGCCAGGTTTAGGGAAATTCAGGATTGCTGTAAATCAGTAATTTCCCGGTCCCGTGCCCTGCGCAGTGAGGTGGAATTCGGTGCAGTGATGTAAGAATACAGTGACATCGTGGTCAAGTGATCGAACCAGCGTTACGAGCCATTGATCCGAAGATATGATGACAAATCACTCCATGACTGTGGGAAAGTTAAAGTTCCAATCATTTAAATTTTTTAAATGCCTGTTCATGATCTATGCTCTGTGTCCTTAACCGATGAACCAGTTAAGACTCGTGAGTCTGGAGTCACACCCAGAGCAGACTGAATCAGAATCAGACTCAGGATTGTTATCACTGACATATGGCATGAAATTTGATGTTTTGCAGATGCAGTACAGTGGAATACATAAAAAGTTAAACTCAGAAATAAATGAATAATGCAAAAAAGCAAGATAGTGTTCATGGGTTCGTGGACTGTTCAGAGTAGTTGGGAGAGGAAAGTGGAGCGTAAAGCAAGTTGGAGGGCAGAAGGTAGCAGTGGGAGAGAATTGGGTGTCTTGTTTCACCAAAAGAAGAGGATATGAATTAAAATAATGAAGTGCTTCATTACAAATTGTCATAATTATTGTTACAAAGAAGTGACGAATTCCTTGAGACCCTCTGTGCAATAGAACCATGGAATATTACAGCACAGAAACAGGCCTTCTGGCCCTACTTGGCTGTGCCGAACCATTTTTCTGCCTAGTCTCACTGACCAGCACCTGGCCCATATCCCTGCATACACCTCTCATCCATGTACCTGTCCAAGTTTTTCTTAAATGTTAAAGTGAGCCTGCATTTACCACTTCATCTGGCAGCTCACTCATTTAACACTCCCACCATTCTCTACGTGAAGAAGCCCCCCCCCCAATGTTCCCTTTAAACATTCACCCTTAATCCACGTCCTCTGGTTTTTTTCTCCCCTCGCCTCAGTGGAAAAAGCCTCCTTATTCGAAAGGAGAGCAAAAGTGCTCTCCTTATTCAAAATCCTCTGAATGATGCTTCAAAAATGTGGCAATTCAGCACCCCAAATCTCACACTCTGACTGGGGAGAGTGAAGATGGATATCTTGAGGTTTCAGATGGTTCAGCAGTTACTGGGTACAGCACAGATTGACAGCGCTGATCTTAGAAATCTGAGGGTTTGGATCAGAATCACTGACATATGCCATAAAGTTTTTTTTTTGTGGTAGCAATACAGTGCAATACATGAAAATACTATGTTACAATAAAAAAATTAAAATAAGTGAATAGTGCAAAAGAGGAGTAGCAAGGCAGTGCCACTCAAGAATCTGATAGTGCAGGGGAAGAAGCTGCCCTGAATCATTGCTCGTGGATCTTCAGGCTCCAGAAACTCCTCCCGGATTGTAAACACGAGGAAATCTGCAGGTGCTGGAAATTCAAACAACACACATAAAATGCTGGTGGAACACAGCAGGTCGGGCAGCATCTATAAGGAGGAGCACTGTCGACGTTTGGGGCCGAGACGTATTGTATCCTGGATTGTAGTAATGAGAAGAGGGGGTGTGCTCGATGGTGAGAGGCCTTCTTGAGGTACTGCCCTTTGAAAATGTCCCTGATGGTGGGGAGTGTTTGTTTTAACTCCACATTTTTTACATACTGTATAATATGCAATACATTATGTAAACAACAAAGAATGCTTAATCAAACTATATATTTACAATATTACTCAAATATTACTGAAATGTTAAATACACAACACTCCACCCTGGTCAGCTATAAAATCCACCTCAATATAGAATATATCTCAACTATATACCCAGTATACTATATAATACAACTACTATGTAGACTTCCACAGCATAGTAAATTTTATATTTTAAGCTGATATAGACTCCCCTTCCTTTTGATTCCACTAATGAAACACTAAAGCATTCTACAATCAACAATGGGTTCATTTCTAAATGATCCTGCATTCATGCTATGAACAAAACCCATTTTGGCAACACACACAAAATGCTGATGGAATGCAGCAGGCCAGGCAGCATCTATAGGGAGAAGCACTGTCGACATTTCAGGCCGAGACCCTTCATCGGGAACCTCATTTTGGCTGTTTTGACTGAAGCAGTCAAACTTCTAAGCAAACTGTATGTTCCTCCACCAATTGCACTTAGCCGTGTTAGTCGTTAATGCAAACGACACATTTCATGGTATGTTTCAATGTACTTATAATGAATAAACTTGAATCTTAAAAGAAAATCTCCCAACTCCCCAAAGAGCAGTGAGAATCTGATGCTTGAATTCCCACAGGGAGTTGAGGTGGGGAATGGTTGATGAGGAGTATTGGGACAAGCATTCAGGGGATAGTGTGTGGTAGGTGTAGACTGGGTCAGACAGGAGTGGAACATCACTGCCTAGGACTAGATAGGCTGGATTCCTTTTGCAGTGATTTGGAGTCTTTGGAAGGTGCAAGAGCAAGACAGGCCTATTGTTCAGGCAATACGCAGGGGGTATTGGAATCCGTGGGCATTAATCTCATCCCCATTCCTCCCCCATAACAATTGAAAGGACTGTCCTCCGTGAAGAGGGAATAACCTTGAGTTAGGAGTTGATTTTGGAGTCTTACACCAGCAATGCAAATGAACAGATGTGGTATCCGTTTCAATATTATTGTGCAGGTATGTTGAGAGTCAGGAGACTGCTTTTCTCAGTAACAGGAGAACGTAGGAATGAAAATAATGTTTCTAACCAGCTGCTAGCTGCTTGGTAATAAACAGGTTTGAATTAATGGCACAGGGAAGTGACTTCTCCTGTCAGGTAATTTAGACTCTTATCAATGAAATCTTCTTAATGAGCTGGGTTTATTCATTAAGTGCCCCAAATTTCATGCTTTGGTTGGGGAAATCAAATTCAAACTCAAAGTCCAAGAAGACTTATTATCAAAGTACATGTATGTCACCTTATGCTGTCCTGAAATTTGCTTTCTTGAAGGTATTTACAGGAAAATAAAGAGATAAAATAGAATTTCTGGAAAACTACATGTAACAAAGATAGACGAACATCCAACTTGCAAAATAGGACAAACTGCAAATATGGAAAAAAATAATATTGAGAGCATGAGTTGTAAAGAGTTATTGAAAGTGAAACTGTAGGAAACTGAGAGTTAAGGTGGGTGAAGTTACCCGTGCTGGATCATGAGTCTGATGATTGTAGGGGAATAGCTGTTCCTGAACCTGGTGGTGTGGGACTTACAGATCCTCTAGCATCTAGTAGCAAGTAGAGATATGAAGCAGTATATCTCTAGAGCAGGGGATATCTCCACGGACCCCCTCGGTTAATGGTAGGGGTCCATGACATTTAGAAGTTTGGGAACCCCTGATCTCGAGCAGCCCACACAAACCTCAGCAGATCAGGCAGTGTCTATGGAGGGAAATGGACAGTCCATATTTCAGGCTGAGACCCTGCATCAGGGCTGGAAAGGAAGAGGGCAGAAGACTATTCACCTCCCTGTGTAGAAGACCTACTGAGTTCTTCTGGCATTCTGTGTGTATTGCTCTAGATCAGGGACCACCACCTTCCCCCCCTCCCCACCATCCAGGTCTTGCTCTGTTTTAGCTGCTGCCATCTGAAGGGAGGTAGAGGAGTTTCAGGACCCACACCACAAGGTCCAGGAACAGTTATTACACTACAACCACTAGGCTCCTGACTCGGCATAGTGTTTCACTCACCTCAGCACCCAACTGATTCCAAACTCAGTGGGCTCACTTTCAGGAACTCTACAATTCACGTTCTCACTATTATTTATTTAATTATTTGTTCACTTTATATTTGCAGATCGGTTGTTTGGCTTTGTTTTTCTATAAAATCTATTGTATTTTTGTATTTTTCCTGTGAATGCCTGCAAGAAAAACAAATCTCAAGGTACATTATAGTGACATCATCTTACTTTGATAATAAATTTACTTTGTGAAATTATCAGCATCTTCAGAATCTCCTGTGCCTCTCTCGTCTCTAAATTCAGATACTTATATTAGTTACTGTTTAAGTACCTGACAGATAGATTAGATAAAATGCAGTCAGTAGAAGCGGATCCTAGTTCTAGAGCATCTTATCTTTTACTTTAGTTGCTTTAATGAACTGACACTTGCTATTTCCATTGTAGATAGCGAGGCGTGATAGGACAAAACTATTGCTGCGAAGAAAGGCTGGCGCGGGATTGTCAATTGCTACAATATCAATGCGATTAAACGAGCAGGAATCGTGGATTAATTTATGTATCCCCATTGATCGCAACGGGAATTGATAATGATAGATTGAGTTTTGTGAAGAACATATTCCAACTATTTAATAGGTCAGGTAACATTTTAATCATATGTAGCGCATATTTAGTCGGGATGCTATCGGGAGTTTTAGGAAGATTAGCACAGTTACAGCAGCTAAAAGTAGATACCTAATGAGCGCAAAGCGGTTTATAATTGTAATGTTTTACCATTTGACATTTCCAAGCGGATTTAGTGAAGGGCGCGAATCTATTCTGCCTCAAGTCCATCTTTTTGAAAGCACGGCGCTTTTATCATTCCGACGCATTTAGGGAAATAACCGGATTTAAGACAAGTATAGTTGTTTGGCGTAGCGAGTACTTGAGCGGAGTTCCCGTCATAGGAAATATTTTCTTTCAAAGGATGCTAGTGTGACGAATGAGTGACTGAGTGGGAGAGTTTTCTCGATAGGGGCTTTGTGTGATGCCCTGTACGTGAGAGACGTGATCGGGGGTTTCTCTGTAGCCCCCCCCCCTCCTTACCATGTCTCTATTACGGCGGTCTTTTTTCATACAATAGTCTAGACGACTGAATTAGTGCTTCATCGCAGAACACAAAGGAAAAAAAATCAGCTTTAACCACAAAAAACCTTTAAAATGTTTATTTTCCGTTAAAGATTATTAGTAAAATGTCAGACCGGTATCACAACTGGATAAATATATGGGAACATGCTTATAGTCCAGAAGAAATGTAGTCGGTTTAAATGTGCTTATAACGCTAAAGTGAAATGAAATCGTTCAAAAAATTGGTTTGCATAAATTGAAATGCTTGAAGAAATCTCACGGGCAAAAATAGCTTTTCTCTTTGTCCGTATTGTCAATGTACTGTATAGTTCATGCTAAGGAGAGCAAGGTTTAAACTTCAGTGCAAGGGAAATAAGATTTTGTTTTGAGAACAAAGGAAAATAAAAATTACAACTTTAGCAATCAATTGTAACTATTCTCAGGTCCAATCCTGCTCCATTATTACCTAAGGGAATATTTAATATAGTCCGCAAAAGCAGCGTCAGTTTTGCAAGGTTGTAATTAGTAAGACATCTAAAAATAACTTCTATTGTACTGTTAGTGCAAAGACTAAACATACCTTAATAATATTTTCCTGCAGTGATAAATATGCGTTTTTATTTGTTCTTCTCTTTTCTCCCCCCATTCTTTCATAGAGATAAGGAAAGCTAAATCACAGAAACAGATCACTCGACCCAACTCGTGCCGAATTATTATTCTGCCTACTCCCATCGACCATAGCCTACCATACCCCTCCCATGCATGTACTTATCCAATTTCTCTGAAATAAGAACTTCTCTCATCTGACAATATTTGATTTAATTTGTCGTTATTGTTCCACTTTTTATTTACAACCAAAGCGTTCAGTGTGTTGCGGAAAAGGATCCTCCCTTCCTTCAGACCTCAGTCAACCCCTTGGCTGAGACCTGTAACACGAGCACATGTATCAAAGTCACGGACCAATCCACGACGAGAACGCCGGCCTTTCACGTGCTGTCTATTTGCTTGCCGAGCTGCCATTGGCGGGTTGGGGGCGATGATGCGTGGGGGGGTGACGTCGGCGGCGAGGGAGGTATTTAAAAGAGCCATCGAGCCGGCGCTGAGTCACTTTCACGCGGTAGAGAGCCGGGGCTGGAGTTGAGAATATCGCAGTGGTCGTAAAGCCTGCGTTTGCGGCATTGCGGATCCCATTGGAAGGCAGAGGAGAGCCGTGCCACGTTTGACAGATCACTTCTCCCAGAGGCACCTTGCATTCCTCCCAACAGAACACCCTCCCCTCTTGCCCTTGACTGCAGCTTCACGCGGCACCATGCCCAGAGAGCTAACCAGGAACCCGATGCAGAAAATATGGATGCCTTACAAAGACGAGAGGCCCGCAGTGCCATCCCAATGTAAGTCTCCCCCGGGAGTAGGCAGCCGTTTTCTTCTGTTAAGGCTCTGTTTGTATTTTATTTTACCTTATCTGATCAAAGTGCAATTTTTAAAAATAATTCCCAACGGTTTTAAGTGGTCTGGCATCAATTATTTTTTGTTAATTATGTTAAAAAGTGATGATGAAAAGCGAACCAGAATGCAGCCACCATTGCAGGTGGCTACAGATTGTTGGGGTTGATTTAGTGTGTCACGGAATGTCATTGCTGTTTTACTGGCATGCAGGCGGCAGTCGATCAATGTTGGCTTCTTTTGTTATGTAGGCTGATTTTTTTCGCTCGCTCCCGCTCGTTGACTCTCACTTTTCATTGGTATCAAGCAGTGGTCTGATCTGTCGTTTGAAAGTCTTTTCTTTCCTTCCTCCTCTCTCACTCCCTCTTTCCTGACCCCCTCCTCTCTCTCCTGACCCCCTCCTCTCTCTCCCTCCCTCTCTCCTGACCCCCTCCTCTCTCTCTCCCTCCCTCTCTCCTGACCCCCTCCTCTCTCTCTCCCTCCCTCTCTCCTGACCCCCTCCTCTCTCTCTCCCTCCCTCTCTCCTGACCCCCTCCTCTCTCTCCCTCCCTCTCTCCTGACCCCCTCCTCTCTCTCCCTCCCTCTCTCCTGACCCCCTCCTCTCTCTCCCTCCCTCTCTCCTGACCCCCTCCTCTCTCCCTCCCTCTCTCCTGACCCCCTCCTCTCTCCCTCCCTCTCTCCCTCCCTCTCTCCTGACCCCCTCCCTCTCTCCCTCCCTCTCTCCCTCCCTCTCTCCCTCCCTCTCTCCCTCCCTCTCTCCCTCCCTCTCTCCCTCCCTCTCTCCCCCCCTCTCTCCCCCCCTCTCTCCCCCCCTCTCTCCCCCCCTCTCTCCCCCCCTCTCTCCCCCCCTCTCTCCCCCCCTCTCTCCCCCCCTCTCTCCCCCCCTCTCTCCCCCCCTCTCTCCCCCCCTCTCTCCCCCCCTCTCTCCCCCCCTCTCTCCCCCCCTCTCTCCCCCCCTCTCTCCCCCCCTCTCTCCCCCCCTCTCTCCCCCCCTCTCTCCCCCCCTCTCTCCCCCCCTCTCTCCCCCCCTCTCTCCCCCCCTCTCTCCCCCCCTCTCTCCCCCCCTCTCTCCCCCCCTCTCTCCCCCCCTCTCTCCCCCCCTCTCTCCCCCCCTCTCTCCCCCCCTCTCTCCCCCCCTCTCTCCCCCCCTCTCTCCCCCCCTCTCTCCCCCCCTCTCTCCCCCCCTCTCTCCCCCCCTCTCTCCCCCCCTCTCTCCCCCCCTCTCTCCCCCCCTCTCTCCCCCCCTCTCTCCCCCCCTCTCTCCCCCCCTCTCTCCCCCCCTCTCTCCCCCCCTCTCTCCCCCCCTCACTCCCCCCTTCCGACCCCCTCCCCCCCTCACTCCCCCCTTCCCGACCCCCCTCCCCCCCTCACTCCCCCCTTCCCGACCCCCCTCCCCCCCTCACTCCCCCCTTCCCGACCCCCCTCCCCCCCTCACTCCCCCCTTCCCGACCCCCCTCCCCCCCTCACTCCCCCCTTCCCGACCCCCCTCCCCCCCTCACTCCCCCCCTCACTCCCCCCTTCCCGACCCCCCTCCCCCCCTCACTCCCCCCTTCCCGACCCCCCTCCCCCCCTCACTCCCCCCTTCCCGACCCCCCTCCCCCCCTCACTCCCCCCTTCCCGACCCCCCTCACTCCCCCCTTCCCGACCCCCCTCCCCCCCTCACTCCCCCCTTCCCGACCCCCCTCACTCCCCCTCACTCCCCCCTTCCCGACCCCCCTCACTCCCCCCTTCCCGACCCCCCTCACTCCCCCCTTCCCGACCCCCCTCACTCCCCCCTTCCCGACCCCCCTCACTCCCCCCTTCCCGACCCCCCTCACTCCCCCCTTCCCGACCCCCCTCACTCCCCCCTTCCCGACCCCCCTCACTCCCCCCTTCCCGACCCCCCTCACTCCCCCCTTCCCGACCCCCCTCACTCCCCCCTTCCCGACCCCCCTCACTCCCCCCTTCCCGACCCCCCTCACTCCCCCCTTCCCGACCCCCCTCACTCCCCCTCACTCCCCCTCACTCCCCCTCACTCCCCCTCACTCCCCCTCACTCCCCCTCACTCCCCCTCACTCCCCCTCACTCCCCCTCACTCCCCCTCACTCCCCGACCCCCCTCCCCTCACAGTTTTTCTGAATTGGCAATTAAATTTTCTGAGAAGACGTGACTGCGAGTTCAGCCGGGTTATATAAGGACACGCTTCACCGTGAGCGCTGCTTTCATTCTGTTCTGAAGCAGGTCATTGTTGCTCGCTCTCGTACTAGCGTTTTAAGATTTGCCTTTTTTGAACAGGGTTTTTCCCTTGGGCAGCCTCTCCCCTTGCATCTGACTGAATCCTGTGGTGACGCGTACAGCATTGTGTTTTGCTTTCGTAGTGGTCGGAAATTTATTTTAAAGAGCCAGATGCACTTCTTGTAATGAAGTTGTAGTATCATAAAAAAATTGTTAATAATTTTACGTTTTCGGGAGTTGCGCGGTATTGAGGAACGGTTCAGTTTTAATTTACGTTGCAAACTGTGGAACTTCTTCATTCAGACATGAAGCCATTACATCACTGGCAGTTTCCATAGTTACCTGGAACCCATTTGCGATGCAAACCAAAGGAGAAAGAGTGGAATTAATTCTTATTCTCTGATCTTCATCGCTTTTGGGTCTTTTACCCACATTCCCATGCTAGTTTTTGATAACTTCCGAATCCGGTTTGTTATCACTAACTACTACTTGGAGCACCAATGCAGTGTAGACAATGTTTTAAGAAATAGTTTTAAAAAGCGAAATGGTGAGTGATGGTGGAGGGAAGAAGCTTTAAGTAAAATGTTGTGTGTCTTCAGGCTCCTGTACCTCCTTGCTGATGGTAGTGATGAGAGAGCATGTTCTGGATGGATGGTGAGGGTCCTTTCTGAGGCATCGCATTCTGAAGATCCCCTTAATGGTTGGGGGGGTGGGCGAGTGCCCATGATGAGTTTCCAACATTATTCAGCTTTTCCCAATCCTGTGCATTGGGAACTCTGTGACACACCAGTTAGAATGCTTTCAAGGTACATCTGTAGAAATTTGCTGGATTATATAGATTTCGGAATGATCAATGGGCCAATTGTGCCCTCTTGCGTAACAGGGTTTTATCCAACTGCAGAGCAGGTAGAGCTGCAGCCACAGTGGCAGAGGCATTGATTCAGTCCTGACCTCTGTCAGTGTGGAGTTTGCTTGCTCTTTCTGTGAGTTTCGCCAGTTTACTCGTAGGTTACATGCCCCTAGTGTGTGAGGTGGAATCTGGGGGTGAGGGAGGTGATGGCTGTGTGAGGAGAGCTTATGATTCTAGAGTGCAGGGGTTACTGTGGCTAATGAATGGAGAAGTAGGAAATGGATGTGCAAGTAGTAATGAGGAGAAAAGGGGTTTGTTTTGCTGTTTGTTAACACAGATTCTTCAGATGCAGGAAGTCCAGACTAACTCTCGAAGAATTCAGTAGCTCAGGCTACATCTATTGAAATTAACAAACAGTGAAGTTTGAGGCTGAGGTCCTTTGTCTGAACTGGAAAGGGGGGGTGGGGGAGCGCGACAGAAATGTCTCGTTGCTTGTGTTCTTGTTTGCTGAGCGTTGTGGACATGCTTTGGGGGCAGGATGTGTGGCAACAGTTGCACGCTGACCCCAGCACGTTTATTTGGAGATGGTGTGGTCTGTAAGGAGTTTGTGTATTCCCCCTGTTTCGCCCCCACAGTTCAAAGACCTACCTTTTTGCTAGGTTAAGTGATTGTTAATTGCCCCATGATTAAATCAGAAATTGCAGTAAAGTGTGAGTCAAGGTCTGGGAAGGCCTATTCAGTGCTGTCTCAAGTCACAAATAAATGAATAGGGCTCTGAGTTGTGCTGCCTAGAAATGCCCAGTTTATCCCTAGCCTTATCACAGTACAATTTACAATAACCAGTTAACCTACTAACAAGTACATCTTCGGACTTTGAAGGGGAAACCTGTATGCCAACAAGAACGAGTGATAAATAAATCTGAATGACCAGTATTTGTTAACTGGGTTTATTATTGAAACTTGTTTGTCTGCTTATCAGTGTGAATCACCTCCTCAGATCAGTGCAGTGAGGTAGTACAAGCGAAAGAATAAAGTGGGTTGAAATAGAGCGCAGATCTACTCATTGTGAAGAGGACAGTTTGCAATGAGTCACCACACTCTTAGAATATCCATGTCCCAGTTGACATTTTTTTTATTGATGCAGCATAGAAGGTGTTCTGTCTGGATGTATAAATGGCTTGGTGGGGCAACTGCTTTGCCATTGACCACAAGAAACTGCAGAGTTGTTGGTGCGCAGCTGATTCTGAATCTCCAAGCCTCAATGTCTGAAACTGCAGTGGGCAAGACAGTTCTGAATTGTCTTGCAGCTTATTTCTCGCCAAGTATCAGTGACAAAAATCACTGCTTTTTGAAGACACGCGCGCACACTCATAAAAACTTTTTGCTCGAAGCACAGTGTCGTTGCTAACGACAATGGAAGTGTGCACAGCTGATGCTAGTGAGAAACTTTTCAGCAAGTTTTCTCTCCTAATTAAGTGGCTTATTGTTCCCAAATAAATCCAGGGAGTCTGGCTATTTTCTCGATTAGTTTTTGTACAAGAGTTGCCCCCAAAAATAAGAATCTGCCCTGATTATCTGATGGCCCAGTCAATCTGACTCCGCTGTATTATTGTAGTTTATTCTTGGTACAAGACAACTTCCAGAACATGAAGCAGTGATATTAAAACAACACACACAAAATGCTGGTCCTGACAAAGGGTCTCGGCCCGAAACTTTGACAGTGCTTCTCCTTGTAGATGCTGCCTGTGCTGTGTTCCCCCAGCATTTTGTGTGTTTGAATTTCCAGCATCTGCAGATTTCCTCATGTTTGCAGTGATATTAAACCTGATTCTGATTCCTCCAGGAGTGTGTGTTCCAGCATTGCAAAATCTCCTGTTCGTGGTTTGTGGAACTGATTGGATAATGTGCAAACAGCCTCCGGAGGGCAGGAATCCTTGGGTTTATGCAACATTCTCGAGCAATTAGCAGCCAGTAAATTATCTCTTGTGAAATGTAAATCTGATGCAATGTCATTTAGTAAACATTAAATGGAAATGGGAATTTGAAATGTAAATGAGGGCCTTACAAAGATAACCTTCAATGTATGGGTGTGGTGACCTTGTTACAAATTTATTTAATTCCTGGTCTTGTTACATCTAATGCTTGAAGTAACACAAAATGTAGAATTCTGGTGGGAGTGTTTGAAATGAGGAATTGTAACTTTCTCTTCTCAGGTGTTCCCTGACCTGAATATTTCCAGTGTTTTTTTTGATTCAGATGAAGGGAGATATGTTTGAGGTACAGAGTTGAGAGCTGTAGATGGGACAAATGCAAGCAGGCTTTTGCCAGTGAGGTTGGGTGAGCCTAGACTAGAGGACATGGGTGAAGTGTGAAAGGTGAAAGCAGGGGAGCCCAGTGGGGGAACCTCTTCACTTAGACAGGGGTGCGAGTGTGGAACGAGCTGCTGGTGGAAGTGGTTGATGTGGGTTTAATTGCAACCTTTAAGAGAAGTTTGGATAGGTACATGGATGGGAGTGGTATAGAAGGCTAAGGTCCAGGTGTGGGTTGATAGGACTAGGCAGAGTAATGGTCTAACATGGACTAGATGGGCTGAAGGGTCTGTTTCTGTGCTGTCCCACTCCAAGATTCTACCTGTTTCCAGTATCTCTGGTTTTTGGTTTTGTTAAAGCAGACTTGCATTTTGAGGCTTGGATTATCCCTGGATGAAAATCAAATCTTGCCATTCTGGTCAGAATTTAACGTGTTTAATTCCAGCCTTGTCTAACGTCCTTCATGGAAGGAAATTAGCTCTTTGTCCCTTCTGGTTTCTGTGACTCCTTGCCCACTGGTGTGATCCATCCTAGGATTTACTCTGAAATGGATTTTAAGTCATGTGTGTGGCTGGGAATCAGTAATGAATACCGCTGACTTTCCCACCTCATGAACGGAGAAAAAAGCTGGTGGCCTTGAATGTCTTGAGGTAAATTTGTACTGATGGCAGCTGGATTTAATGTTAGCTTTATTTGCTGCGTGTACATCAAACATGCAGTGAAATGCATTGTGTCAGTGATCAGCACGGCCAGAAAATGTGCTGGGGCAGTCTCAAGTGCTGCCATGCATCTGGTGTCAATGCAGCATGCGCGTAACTTGCTAACCCTAACCTGTCTGTCTTTTGAATATGGGAAGAAATTGGACCGCACGTGGGGAGAACATCCAAACTCCTTACAGATAGTTGGAGCAGTTTAAAATTGGCCAGTTTTGATTTGGCCAAGACGTCTTTACTGACCCTGTGCCACGAGGGTTTAAAGGGTGGAAAGACGAAGAATAGTAAAGTGAAAGGGGGTAAGGGAGAGGAGTTAGATCTGCCCTTAGTGAAGAAAAAGGTCCTAGAGGTAGGAAATAAAGATGAGAAGCAGAGTTGCCTGACTTGAACCCCAGTCTTTAGCTGGCCCTGTAAAGCAGTTTTCTTAGTGCTACGCCACCATAGTTGGGAATTGTAATTACTGCTCTTTACAAAAAAAAAGACCCTTGTGCTTGTGGTGTTGACGTGCCCGTTGCCGAGCCTTGCTGGTGATGTAGATGAAACCACCCTTAAGGGGGCTATAGCTCAGGGGTAGAGCATTAGACTGCAGGGCGACACAGTAGCATTGGGGTTAGCATAGTGCCTGACAGTACAAGTGACCTGGGTTCAGTTCCTGCTGCTGCCTGTAAGGAGTTTGTATGTTCTCCCTGTGACCATGAGCTTCCGGCTGCTCAGGGTTCCTCCCGTAGCGTTCTGTGGTACCTCGTGTCTGTTATTTCAGTGTGGTAATCTATTGAGCCAATTCAAGAACACAGTCTATTTTACAGCAATCTTGTTACTATTATAAGCCAGGGAGAATCCGCAGTATTACATGGCAAAATGCTACTCTAATATTGCATCATATTACTGAAGACGAGTATTTAGGGATTTTCTGTGAGTACGCACTGCAGTGATTTCCCCCCTCAGCAGCGGATGAAGTTTTTTGTCATACTGCAACCTGCTCCGTGTCCTAATTCATGCTTTCACAAATGCTTTCAGCCTTCAACCCGGCACTGCTTTGATTCGGATTGCCTTTGTTGCCCTTGAGCGTGTGTGGTTCGAGCCGGTGGACAACTCTCTTCAGTATCCCTGTTGTTGTACTGGCCTCTGCCCTGTCTCTGAGGTGCTGCAACGAGCAGTTTCATAAGCCGAAGCTAACAGCTGGAGAATGGTTTCAACAGGAAACCACGCAGGGCTCGATGGCAATATGTTGAATAGGCCCTGAATCACATGGGCAAAGTGCATGTAGTTTAAGGTTACTGTGAAAAGGTTTTAAAGTTCTCTCATGATATGCATTACTCTTAAGTAGGAAGCACACCTAAATTCAGTTGTAGAGTAACAGAGTGTGGAAACAGGCCCTTTGACCCAGCTGGCTCAGGCTCACCAAGTTGTAGACATTCGGCCCATAACCCTCCCAGCCATTACACTGATATTGTATCATACTGCCACGAGAGCTTTTTAAAACTTCAGATATATTGCATGTTTGCATTAACAACTAACACACCTAAGGATATCTAGGGACCTGCTCGCAATTGTTGACACACAAACTGGCACCAGCGCAGCATGTCTGGAATGCTCAGAGCACGAGCAACAGGAAAAAGCAGGCTGCTGTGTCACACGCGTATATACCCACCTCTGGCCCCAGGGCAGGCCGCCTCCAGGTGTCCGATCCTTGGTCCCAGACTCAGATTGGGCTACCACTGCCCAGTCCTTTACACTTCCACTGTTGTGGTTGTGTTCTGTAGGTGGAGAGGTGGTGAGTGTGCTTAAACTGACTTGAGTGTAATCTGGAGCAGTTTATTCTAGTGCAGTCCATGTCCAATGTCCTGACACCGGTACTGGCGCACTATCGTTGTACAGGCATTGGTTAGTTGCCTAAGATGCCACAAACTAAGGAGTCATTGAGAATGAGAGCACAAACAGGCCAGTCAGCCAATGTATTCCACGCCCAATTGTTGTTCTGCCTAGTCCCATTGACCCGCGCCTGGACCATACACCTCCCATCTATGTACTTATCCAAACTTAAATGTTGAAATTGGTCACGCGTTCACCACTTCTACTGGCAGCTGGTTCCACACTCACACCATGCTCTGAATTAAATACTTCACCTATCACTCTTGGCCTATGACTTAGTTCTAACCTCAGTGGAGAAAGAGTGCTTGAATTCAGCTGATTAATACCCCTCAACTTTGTATTCTATTATATCTCCCCTCCTACACGCTGACGCACCATAGCATCTGTCATGCACCTGGCCCTAATGTACCAAGGAAACAAGAACACTGATGTCAAAATGCTGTTTCTGGATTTCAGTTTGGCATTCAGTAATATTGTCCCACAGACCTTGGTGAACAAACTCCTACTCTGTCTAAATACACCACTGGGCAACTGGGTGCTGGACTTCCTAACGAGCAGACCTCACAGATGGTCACAATGCACGACTGCTCCATCCACATCATCTTCAACACTGGTGTCTCCCAGGGCTGAGCGCTGAGCCCATAGCTATGCATTGCTCACACGTGACTGCACAGGGCAGACACCTGAGTCAACACGTCAGGTTCTCAGATAACATGACAGTGAGGCTCATCAATGGCAAGATGGCCTACACAGAGGATGTCGAAGAGATCAAGGTCTGGTGCCAGGCAAGTAACCTCATCCTCGATGTCAATAAGACAAAGGAAATGGTTACCAATTTCAGGAGAACTTTCACCTCTCACACTCCTCACAGCAGTGGACGCTGCAAGTATTCTCAAAATCCTGAGATTGCACATTTCACAGAGCTTCTCCTGATCCCAGAAGATGTTCTGCATCATCAGGAATGCTCAACCTCAGCTGTACTTTCTGAGGAGGCAAAAGAGCTACAGAGGTTGGATTTAAATGTGTCTATGTGGGTCTGTTCCTCTTTCTGGAGCAGCAATATGTTCACCTCCATCATTCCCTCTGGTTGTAAGAATGCAAAGCTGAGGCTTTGTGGGGCCATTGGTCAGACACTTGGAGTATTGCAAACAGTTTTGGGCCCTACATCTAAGAAAGGATATGCTGGCCTTGGAGTGTGTCCAGAGGAGGTTTGAGTATGATCCCAGGAGTGAAAGGATTAATGAGTGAGGAGTGTTTGAGGCCCCTGAGTCTGTACTTGCTGGCGTTCAGAAGAATGAGGGGAGATCTCATTGAAACCTATGGGATATTATTGAAACTCTAAAATAGAGTGGGCATACTCAGTGGGGGACTCCGGGTCCAGAGGACACAGCCTCAGAATAGAAGGACTGATGAGGAATTTGTTTAGCCAGATGGTAGTGAATCTGTGGTGTTCAGTGCCACAGACTGGAGGCCAAGTCATTGGTACATTTAAAGTGGAGGTTCATAGGCTCTTGATTAGACAGGGCATGAAGGCAGGAGAATGTGATCGAAGAAAAAAAAACCAGGCATGATTGATTTGCGGAGCAGTATTGCTGGGCCAAATAGTCTGATTCTGTTACTGTCTTATGGGTGCCAATAGACTGGGATATTTAAATTGTATTTGCTCAGCAGTATTTTGAGGAACAGCAATTTGTTTTTAAACAGTGGTTTTAATTCCCTTTCCAGATGTCTCCAAGTCCTTTATCGCTCTTGAAAAGTGCTTTTGGATTGTAATCACTGGAGCAATGGTGCAACCAATGTTACCCGTAGTCAGCAATATGTTGCTGACCTCGTGATCGCTATTTTTGTACTGTCACTTTAGGAATGTTGATTGTTCAGGACACTGGAACAAACTTTTCTTAAGAATGGGTAATAGAAAAACGTAGGGCTATTTAGGAGGAAAAGGTTAAATTGATTTCAGTAGGTTATTCGGTCATTACAACATAGGAGAAAGGTGCTGTGGTATTCCAACAATGCTGTGCTGTGTTAATGAGCCTTGACTCGAGTCTTTTGCCTTGCCTGAAATTTAGACCCACTGAGTCACAACTGACATTGGAATTAATGGTAAACCATCTGTAACCTTTAATCGCAAACTCAGAAGCTGTTCACTTCTGAGGGTGAGCTATGGCGTAATGTCTTAAACACAAGAGATCCTGCAGTTGCTGGAAATCCAGAGCAGCATGCAGACAACATTCTGGAAGAGCTCAGCTGGTTGGGCAGCACCTGTGGGAATAAAGACTCAATGGTTCAGGCCAAGTCCCTTAATCAGGGCGTTGCTGATGACTAGACTGACCCTCCCATATCTGAAGGATCTCTACCCAAGACATTGCTCTTTATTCCCTCTCATAGATGCTGCTTGACCTGCTGAGTTCCTCCAGCAATTTTTCTTTTCTGGGGTATTGTTTCAGATTTTTTGAAGTTGAAGCATGTAAATCATCCAGGTTGAGGATATTGTGGGTGGAAAGTTCATCGTGCCATGGTGGTGTAGCGGTTAGCATAACACTATCACAGCTGGGGTCGTCGGGGTTTGGGGTTCAATCCCAACATCCTCTGTAAGGGGTCCCTGTAGAATGCCTGGCTTTTCTCCCGATGTTCCGGTTTCCTTCACCAGTCCAAAGACGTACTGGGCAGGTCAATTGATCATTGTAAATTTTCCTGTGATTAGGTTAGGGTTAAACCTTTGAGGGTACATGCAGATTTTTTGAATGATTTGGGAATGAGGGGAATATTTACAAAAGAGAAACTGAAGCCTGTGGCAGATCAACCATGATCTCATGAGGGATGCAAGTGGGATTTATGCCTGCAGGTTTCTTCCCCCAGGGTTGGGTGAGATAACAGGTCAAAGGTGAAATATTTAAGGGGAATGGGAGGAGGAATCACTTTAGTCAGGGTGGTGCAGGCGCTGGACAAACTCAGTGGACACAGATGTCAAAGTTGAGCTCATTGTCGTGTGTACAATACATCTATGCCCAGATGCAATGGAAAAACTTAGAGTGGCATCACAGACATAGCATCATAAAGCAGCATTCACAATGGCATAAATTAACCAAGTTGTACGTGAAAGAACGCGATTAGCACAGTGAAAGTTTTCATAAGTGTTGCTAAACTCTAGTGATTAGTGTTTTGCTATTTAGACTTTAAGAAGTTAGAAATGGGTACACAGATGAGAAGGTTATGGAGTGCTATGGTCTGGTGTAGGCAGATGGACCAGGCAAAAGATTGGGCTGGCATAGAATAGATGGGCCAAAGGGCCTGTTTCTGCTCATTCTTGTGTTCTTGTCGGTGACCAGTTCCAGCTGTGTAGAGTTGCAACCACATCACAATGCACATCAGCATGCCTTGTCCACAAAAATGCATGTCACTAATGTTCTGTGAACTATTACCACTTTGAATTGTAGTTTGAGTTTCCAGGGGCCAATAGATTGGAGAATTTGATTTTACCATGAGTTCGCAGCTGATTTAGTGACTACAAACCAGTTTTAGGAACCTTGCTCCCTAGTCTAATTCTGATTGATTTATTGGCAGTTAATTGACCTCTGCCTGTGTTAGCTTGTGGTGATGCCCTGACTGAACTTTTTTATAGTATATCATTGACTACATTATCGACTACCACATGCCAGCCAGCCAGCCATTGGCTGGTACATCTTTGGCACTGTTAAACAAGATACTTCTAGCCGTAAAGATTAGTGTGCAGCTGAAGTCTCCATGTGTGATCAGAGATATGTGGGCTGATGACATGCACGTGACCTATCTCCACTTTTTCCCCACACTGCCTTTGAAGATCAGGAATGATCTTGGTCCGTAGTTCATCTTACCAAGTAGGTTTCATTGGTTAACTTGGTGCTAAATTCTTATTTTCACCTTGAACTTGATGCCCTAGGATTAGCAAATTTGGTTCAGCCTAAAATTGAGGCATCTTATTTTCGTGAGTGAGAGAGAGATCCCTTTAACCTAGTTCTAGTCCCACTAGCCTGAGGAAGTGGTTCGTCCACTTAGAGCCTGCCTGTTCCCCACCAGAGGAGCTTGTCTCTTGGGACAGCTGTATAGACAGTGGTTTCACTATTTCCAAGATGAGCACGTTGCATGTGAATGCAAATGAGTCGAGTCAGAGCACTACAGCTCACAAACAGGCCCTTTGGCCCATCTAGCCTGTACTGAACCGTTACTCTACCTCATACCATCAACCTGGACCTTAGCCCTCTATACCTCTCCTGTCTACAGACTTGCCCAAATTTCTCTTAAATGTTGAAATTGACACACTTCCTGTGGCTGCTCATTCCACACTGAGTGAAAAAATTCCCCATGGGATTCCCCTAAACATTTCCTCCCTTAAAATTTGGCCTCTAGTTCTTGTCTCACCCAATCTCGGTGGAGGGGGCGGGGGGAAAGCCTGCTTGCATTTGGCATATCTATGCCCCCTCGTTGTCCTACCGTTCAGGGAAAGAAGTCCGAACCTATTCAGCCTTCCCCAGTATCTTGGGTCCTCGGTATCAACAGCATCCTTGTAAATCTTCTCAACACCATTTCAATCTTATTGATACCTCTCCAATAGGAAGGTTATGAAAGCCGCACACAACACTCTAAATTTGGTGTCTAGTGTGAGTGTGATTGAGATGTAGTGTCCATCTCCGTTGTGTTGGGGCAGGGTAGGAGAAGTACCAATCCCAGGTAGTTCCAGTCAGAGGGAAGGGTTCAACTTGGGTCTAAATCCAAAATCTGATCAGTAGGATACCTGTTTATATTCCATCCTCTCCAGTGAAAGTTGGGTGCACATGCAAAACCCCATTTACAACCTACTTCATGTTTTATTTAGGGTATTTTATAAATGTTTGTTTTCCTCTGCTTGAGCAAAGTAGTTCTTATTTTCTGAACTTACTGTGCTATTACTTCAAAGTGCACAAATCCTGTTGCATCTTGAGTGTTGAGCTGAAATCCCAGGTTACATAAATGTTCTCTGTGCATGATTTTGTAATGTGCAAACTTCAATTCTCAAATAGTTTGAGTGCATGTTGTACTTGTGAAATTCGTTGTGCCTTTATCAGCTTGAGTCCTATGTAATGCATCTTGAGTAAGAAAGCTTAATATCTGAGGTACATCGCTGTACTTTTTGCAAGTTCTGTAATTAAAGGCATTTTATCGTCAAAAGTGCAAAGCATGTTTGAAGAGCAAAGCCATTTTCTTTTGGTGGTATCTTGTTGCATTGATGAAGTTTTTACGGCCTTGTCGACGCTGCTGCTCAGGGTTTAGCACCTGTTGCACTAACTTCATGAATTTGAGCCAGAGGCTGTACCTGCTGTTTGAGATTCCAGTTACTGTGGGGTTGCAGGAACACTAACGTCGAACGCTGGCAAATTATATTTTAGAGATACAGCACAGTAACAGTTCCTTCCAGCCCAATTACCCCCATGTGACCAGTTAACCTACTAACCCATGCGCCTTTGGAATGTGGGAGAAAGATCGCATGGCTACTGGGAGAACTCGCAGACTGTCGGTGCTGTAACAGTGTAACACTGACTGCTATGCTACCCTGGTTTTCCCTTGTACTACTTTGATGTATTGATCAGGTGAAATGATCTGTATGAATAGCATGCAAAATGTGACAGTAATATGTACTGACTGAGGTACAGTTTCCACTCTACTTCAGCATGTGACAATATTAAACCGATTTACAGCTTGCAGTAGTTTTTTGAGCCCATTGCTCTACGGGGGCACTGACAGCTACTCGACAGAGTCCTCCGTCCTGGGACGGTTGTCACCAGCTGCAGCCCATTGAAGAGCCCTCCTTAGGGATGAGGTCTCCAGAGATTGATTTTTTTTTAGCTCCGAGCATTTATGGATGGGGTTGCAAGCCCATGCCCAAACCACCCTCCCCCTTTGTAGCCAGCCTGGGACTGTCCATGGTGGCGTTTCACAATTGTAGCAAATATTTATTGCCTGTCCTTAATTCTCATGACAGAGGTGGCAAACTACCTTATTAAACAGCTGTACTCCTTGTGTAGCACTTGTAAGAGACACTGCAAGAGACCAGTTTTGCAGGAAACCGGAGCACTCGGAGAAAACCCAAACAGCAACGGGGAGAACTCCTTGCTGCGGTGGAATTGAACCATGGTTATTCGTGCTATAAAATGCTAATCATAACACTACTGTGTAACTAATATGTAAAATATAAATGAATTTCAAATTTAATTTAAATTTTGTAATCTTAAATTCTGACTTCCTCTGTTTTGAGTAGAAGTTTATTAGAAGTATGACTTGTTCTGACAGGCTAATATACGTGCTTGTGGGACTCCTCTGAAATTCAGTTCTGCTACGGCAGAGCGAAATGCTGGAGGAATTCTGCAGATCAGACAGCTTCTATATTCCCAATGAAGGGCCTTGGCCTGGAACACTGTTTATTTCCCTCCATAGATGCTGCCCGGCCTGCTGAATTCCTCCGGCACTGTGTGTGTTGCTGAAAGAGAATTAGTATTGTAAATGCATTGGTTTTTGTACTAGTGAAACTGAATGGAGTATTTTTCCTTTTGTTTTTTGAGCAGCATATATTCCACACCTTACCAACTCCCCCACTGTGATTGTGATGGTGGGGCTGCCGGCTCGGGGGAAGACCTACATAGCCAAGAAGCTGACCCGGTATCTCAACTGGATAGGAGCCCCAACCAAAGGCAAGTATGCTGGCCAGGCAGAATACCACTGAGGTAAGGCTGGGCCTTGTGTACAGGACATTGATGACTTTCACATTCGCTGTGGGGCATTGGTGGGTTTGTGGGCTGGAAGCTTGCCTCCCGTCCTGGAGACCTGGTGCTAAGGGGTGGCGTGGTAGTGTACCAGTCAGCGCAAGCTGCAGCAGTGCCAGTGACCCGGGTTTAATTCCCACCACTGTCTGAAAAGAACATTGTACAGCACAATACAGGCCCTTTGGCCCAAAATGTTCTCACAACCTTTTGACCTACTATTACATTAGTCTGACCTTCCCCCTCCTGCATTGCTCTCCATTTTTCTATCATCCACGTGCCTGAGTCTCTTAAATGCCCCTAATTAAACCACCCCTGGCAGCACACTCCATGCACCCACCAATCTCTAAAACAAACTACTACCTGTGACAGCCCCCCTGTACTTTCCTCCAATCACCTTAAAACGATTGAAGTCAGTGCATTGTCTCTGTAACCACATGGATTTTCTTTGGGCCCTACTGTTTCCCCTGGCATTCCAGAGATGTGACCATCAACCATACAGGGTGCAACTGGGTGGAGGGGACTCTGGGCTGAAAGGGCCTGTTACTTTGCATCTCAATAAAAATAAAGATGGGTAGATAAATCTGAATCTTGAACAACAATCAGATTTTTATTTTTAGCTGAATGTGCTTTACTCCGTAAACTGAATCAGGGATACTTTCAAGCTTGCTGCCGCCCGAGGTTGATTACTGGCTGATCCAGAATTCAAGGGGGTAAATGGGGCACGAGATTCTGTGGATGCTGGAAATCTTATGCAACTCGGACAAAATGCTGGAGGAATTCAGCAGGTCAGGCAGCATCTGTGGAGGGAAATAAACCCTTGAATTTTTGGGCCGAAACCCTTTTCTGGGGGTGGTGGTAGAGGCAGGTTTTGTAGGGACATTTAAGAGATGCTTGCACACGGATAAGAAAAATAGAGGACCTTGTGGGTGATGAGGGTTAGATTGATATTGCAGTTGGTTAAAAGATCAGCACAGCACTGTGAACTGGAGTGCCTGTGCTGTAATGTTCCATGAAACACTTTAAATCGCTGGTGATGGGGTTAATTTCGCGCTGTTATCTGTAAGGAGTTTGTATGTTCTCCCTGTGACACGGGCTTTCTCTCTGGGTGCTTTAGTTTCTTCCCACAGTCCAAAGATGAATGGTTAGAGTTAGTAAGTTGTGGGCATGTTCCCAGCACATTCCTTGAACTATGGTCATCGATGCAAAGGACACATTTCACTACTTCCATATATGTGCGACAAATTACCTAATCTCTCTTTATTTATGTGCCAATAACCAGGGCTATAAACTGTCCTTGTGACACTCTCAGTGAGCAGGAGATTAAGACCCAGGGTACATTTCTTTGCTTCACTAATAATACTCTTCTGTTGTACAGTTTTCAACGTTGGCGAGTACCGTCGGGAGGCTGTTAAGTGGTACCGGTCATATGATTTCTTCCGCCATGACAACGAAGAGGCTATGAAAATTCGGAAGTAAGTAGGCTTGGCGGCCTGGATCTTCAAGCATTGCGTTTGTTGGTAGCTTAACACAACTGAATTAAGCCCAAATGTGAATGTCAGTTGTATTAGATACAGGAAAGCTTTATTTAATAAAAATGTGTTTTGCCAAATTCTCATGGGGAGCCCAGCCTCCTCTTAGTGGACTGCCTATACTTGCTGTCTCAGTAAAGCAGACAGCATAATCAAAGACAATCTTTCTTCTCCTCTCTCCCATTGGGGAGGAGATACAAAAGCCTGAAAGCACTTACCATCAGGCTCAAAGACAGCTTCTACCCTGTGGTTGAGATTACAGAGCAGTCTTCTACTACAGTAGGAATGTACTCTTGATCTTGCAATCTACCTCGTTGTGGCCCCTTTGCACCTCACTGACTGTCTGCCTGCCTGCACTACCATCTCTGTAACTGTGACACTGTTCTGCACCCTGTTGTTTCACTTTGCACTACCCCAATTCACAGTTTGAATAAATTGATTGGCTTTTCTTTAGTGATGCAGCATGGGAGCAGGCCCCTTTGGTCCATTGAGTTCATGGCTCCCAGTCACACCTGTGTGACCAATTAATGTACTAATCTGTACGCATTTGAGTGTGGGAGGGAGCGAGCCCCTGGACAAAACCTACGTAGTCGTGGGCGAACATGCAAGCTCCTTGCATTTAGTGGCAGAATTGAGCCAGGCCACCCGCTCTGTATTAGCGTTATGTTAATCAATATGCTACCTTGCCACCCCTAAAGCAGGGCAAGCTTTTCCACTGTGCATCGGACAGTGGGGAAGGACCACAGTATAGGGTTCATCTGCTGCTGGAGGCAGGGGTGAGTGGATTGAGGAATTATTGTAGTGGTGTACCAACCCAGAAACTGGCAACAGTCCTTTTGGCTTTAAGGAATGTAATAGAACACTATGTAACACATTGAATATGAATGTAAGAAAGAAAGGCATCGCTTGGTTATTTTCATAATTTTTAAAATATGAATAAAGTTTATTTGGATTTTAAAAAGCATCTTTTCAAACAGCTAACAAAGATGCAATTTACTTTCAATCCTGCTGTCAAAACCTGTTTCAGTAGTTACCCAAGTGAATTTGAGTGTTGAAGATGGCATCCGACCGCATCACTGCAAAATGACAGATTTTTGTGGTGTAGAAGTTGGGGAATTAAACTAACATCCTTGTAGTGGAGTGACAGAATTGTGATAGAAAACTGGCAGAGTAAGCATGTTTCTCATTTTAAAATGTGTGGAGCCTGTTTGAGTACAGATCCCACACTATCTCCCTCTACACTGTACTTGACTATTGTCCTGTGTTTGAGTTCCTGCTGTTCTTTTTCTTTTGACCCAATATTTAGAGGAAGCTCTCAGATATTTTGTGCAGTTGTTGATCATGCTCGGCAGACAGCCAGAAGTTCCAAATTGACCTTATTAGGGTTGGATCTGCCTTGCACCAACTCTTTCAATAGACATTCGCATCCCGTGGTGTAATGCTAAGGAAGGAAATGGACTTTTTTTTTCCGTGAAAGGGCCGCATTGTTACAATTGTATGTTTGCTAGTACTATAAACCCAAGAGTGATCCCGTGTCTTTTTGTTTGGAAAGGGTCTTTTTGAAATCTGCATTGCTGCTATGTGCGCCATATTGGGTCTGACTTGTCCTTGTTGTTTTTGCAGGCAGTGTGCATTGGCAGCCTTGAGAGATGTGAAGACCTATCTAGCAGAGGAAGGTGGCCAAATTGCAGTAAGTCCATCTCCTTACTTGACAGATTGGGCAGAGTGATGCTGCTTGTAAAATGTAAAGGCTGATTTATACTTGTGTGTCGCATCTACGCAGTAGGGTGAAGTGCACCCCTCCAGAAAAGTTACTCAGGAGTCATGACGATGCAGACCGCAATAACTGTGATTGGTCCGCTTGGTAGCATCACATTTCCAGTTGCTGCTTCTCCGCCATGTCTGAAGGCTATGCGTATACCGATGCGAAATAGATGAAGCAAATCGCCAAATCTACCTGCTGACATGCGAAAGTCTTTGAAATGCATTTCCTCGTCCATGTCTCTCATGAAGAAACTCAACACAGTGGCATAGAAACCCCACCGCCAACTAGCATTTTGGCGCACACAACGCATGTTCATTACGGCGTAGAGTGACGCAGAAGTGAAAATCAGGACTACAGCGTAGGCTGCGGCGTAGCCCGTACGCACGAGTATAAATCAGCCTTTAGGGCCCTCACCATCTAGGACATTCCTGCTTCTCATTACTACTGTAGGGAAGGAGGTGCAGGAGCCTGAAGATGACACCAGAAGTTTAAGCAATGTATCTTCCCCTCTTGAATCAGATTTCTGAATAGTCAATGAACCCACAAGCACTACTTGACTAGTTTGCTCTGTTTGCACAAGATTTTTTTATTTCTGTAACTTACAGAAGTGTATGTAAATTACAGCATTTTGTGTATTGCCCAGAGCTGACACAATGCGATGAATTTCATGACCTGTGTCAGCCACGAGTCTGATTCTATCACCCTACAGGAGGGCATTCCACAGCACAGGATCCCCTCCGATAAGACGACCAAGGTGAAGAATCAGAATCGGATTTGTCATCGCTGATGTATGTCATGAGGTTTGTTTTGCAGCAGCAGTACACAAAATCACCATGAGTTACATAACCCCACCTATCTGTGAGGAGTGTGAGGAAGTTTCAGCTTCCCCTTTCTGAAGTCCACAATCAACTCCTTGGTCTTACTGATGAGTGCAAGGTTGTTGTTGGGTTACTAATCAAACATGCTGTCCAGTATGCTTCCTGGACACCATCTGAGGTCCTGCCAAAAGCAGTTCTGTTATCGCCAGAATTATGGTTGGAATTTGAGCTTTGCCTAGTGACACTGAGCATAAAGGAGGGTCACTGCGTGAGAGTGTAGAGTGGCAGCCTCCTGTTCGATCTGAGATGGAATAAGGATAATTCAAGATGCTGTGTAGAGTGGCTTAAATGTGCTGGTGATGGATATGTCTGGAGCTTAGAATTCATTAATTAGCTCTTTAGTACAAAGTATTTGGAATTTGGAAGTTTAATCATTGAACTTGATCCATCAATTGGAGCTGAAACATCTGCAAACGTTTAGCCAGGCTCCGTGACCAACCAAACTTCCTAATAGTCAACCCGAGCTACCGACGTTCTGCAATATTTCAAACTAGTTGGAATGTTATGGCTAGCTTGCCTTGTAGCTGTTTGAGCTGTTAATATTCATTGGCTTGCATTCCATGTTTGTACCTAATTCCAGTAATGATTTGCTCTGTTGTGTTTTAAATGAAGCAGATAAAATATGGAGCGGATGCCAGCATTTTATTGGATTGATTCAAGGCTTTATGCTTGGTTGGAGTCATGGGACTCCAGAGTTGCCTTAAGTTCCTTACTAACAACCCTTGCAGGAAAAATCAATATTCTGAGCAAGATGGTAATTGGATGGCTCTAATCAAACTGTTTTAATTTAATCAGGTTTTTGATGCTACAAATACCACCAGAGATAGACGGGCGATGATCCTGAACTTTGCGGAAGAAAATGGATGGAAGGTTAGTGCTGGCCGGAGATGATTCAGAATTTCTGCTGCTGCATTCTAAAGCTGACACTGTGGCCAAGGCTCGGGTCTTGGAAATCTGGAGTGTTGAATTTGAAATGAGGGTGCGAATTGTAACTCCTTGTCTACATACAAAATTTAGTGTTTCTGCAGCGTCTCTTTGAAAGTTAAAGTAGTAAATATGGCAGCCAATTTGCACACAGCAAAATTCCAAAAAGCCAAGAAGTTGATTAGAGCAAGCTTTGGGTGAGGGGAGATTCCACTGCCTTTAATCAGCATTTGGCATCCCTAAGTGAGGAGGTGGCTCTGGGTTTAACACCTGGTCTGAAAGACGTCAGCTGACGGTGTAGAGTTGCACCGAAGTGTGGACCCTTTTGCGGCTTAAAAGCACGGTGGCCCAGTGCTTAGGTTAATGCTGTTACAGAGGCAGCGACACAGGTTCAGTTCTGCCAGTCTCTGTAAGGACTTTGTGTGTCTCACATGACAGTGTGGGTTTACTTTGGGTGCTCTGGTTCCCTCCCGCAGTCTAAAGATGTGCAGATTAGTAAGTTAATTGGTCAGTGTGGCCTTGTTGGACTGGAAGGGCCTGATGCTGTGCTCACTCTGTAAATATAATTACACAAGGCCCAAATAGTGCCATTCCCCTCCTGCTCCCAGCTGTGGCATGGAGTTCTCCCTCTTGGTCATTAAAAAAAGTCCTTTATTGAAGCTTAATTGTCATTCAACCACACACATGAATACAGCTCAATGAAAATGTTCTTCCAGGGCCAAGGCGCAAAAGGGTATATATAGCCCGTAATTATGAAAGCAGAAAAAATGACAATTTAAAAAAAATAATTGATCTCTGCCATTCCAGTTGTCTGTGTAAACTCTGAATGATGGACCCAAGCTGTAGATTTGTAGCCAGTGTTGCTGATCGTATGCTTTGTAACTATAGCCTGTGTGAGGTGTGTATTCTCAAGTTGTACGCGCCAGTTGGTAGGTCGATCAGGGTACAGTACCTAAGAAACTCTTGGAATGGTACATGGAGAGTTGTGGTTTGGAGGGATGTGGGCAGAAAGCAGGAAATGGGGACTCGTTGGTTGGGCACTGTGATCGGCATGGATTGCTTGGGCTGAAGGGTGTGCCGTGGTGGTGCGGTAGATTAATGGGTGGAGGTGCTTCTCTTGGTGTGGGTGCTGTATAGCCTCACCCCTGATGGGAGTAGGGCACGCAGCCCATAATCAGGGTTTGTGGGGTCCTTCATGATAGTGCAGGTGTTTTTCCAGCAGCTTTCTGTATATGCTGTACGTCCTTAGTGGATATTCTGATGCCGTTGATGCATTGGGCAGATTTAACTATCCATTAGAGAACTCTCCTGTCTGCTGCAGCACAGTCTCCCGTTACCGCACAGTGATGCAGAGTGTGCTCCCCACTGTGCATCTGCAGTGACTATCTCTTCTCGGCCCTCTTCAGAAAGTAGAGGCATCGGTGAGCTTTCTTGATTTGGTGACGAACTTAAAGGTTGAAGAAATTCAATGTTTTTCTTTTATTGTAGGTGTTTTTTGTTGAGTCTGTCTGTGATGATCCCAGTGTGGTGGCAGCAAACATCATGGTGAGTGGGCGCAGAGATTGCTAGTTAACAGTGATTGTGCAGATGTTGGGTGGGCTTTTGAGGAAGCCTGTTTCTAATGTCTCCTCATCTAAGTTGATGCTTTGCTCGCTACAGGATGTGAAGGTGTCCAGTCCAGATTATATGGATTGTAACAGGGCGGATGCAATGGACGACTTCCTCAAGAGAATCGAGTGCTACAAAGCAACCTATCAGCCTTTGGACCCAGACAACTATGACAAGTGAGTCCAATGCTGAGTTGGTCCTTTTTAACAGTGTGTCTGTTCTTAAACTTGTGTCCAAGTAAAATCAGAATTGGGTTTCTTATCACTGATATTTTTTCATAGTGGCAATGCAAGGCATAAAAAAAAATTAAGTTACAACAAAAGTAAACTGGTGAAAAAGAGGATTAGAATGGTAGCGTTCATGAATTCATGGACTGTTCAGAAGTTTATGGCATCAGGGAAGGATCTGTTTCTAAAAAGTTGAGCGTGGGTCTTCAGGCTCTTGCACCACCTCGGTGGTGGTGGTGGTGGTGACAAGAGGACATGTCTGGGATGGAGGAGGTCCTTTATGATGGGTGCTGCCTTCTCTGGGCACTGCCCCTTAAGATGTTCTCAGTCATGGTGGAAGTTTGGAAGTTGTACCCACAATGGAGCTGGCCGAGTTTACAATCCTCGGCAGCCTCTTTCCATGCTTTGCATTGGAATCTCCATACGAGCTGATGATGCAACCAGTCAGATTGTTCTCCACAGTACATCTGTAGAGTCTTTGACATAGCTAATCTCCTCAAACTCCTAATGAGGTATAACCACTAGCATGCCTTCTATTCTCAAACCTGCATCCAAAGCTGGTTCACAAATGACAAATCCGCAGATGCTGGAAATCCAAGCAACACACACAATGCTGGAGGATCTCAGCAGGCCAGGCAGGTCCTGCTGAAGGGTCTTGGCCCGAAACGTTGACTGTTCCTTTTTCCCCTGTGCTGTCTGGACTACATTTGTGTTCCAAAGTTGGTACTCAGCTGTAGGGGTGGCCTTGGAGTGTTGTTCCATGCATTAAGATGGAGGGAGTACAATTAGTGCAGATGGCTAATGAATGCTGCAAATCCTGCAAGGTTTGCATAAGTCGCATGGTCATGTAGCAATTAGTACAATGCTTCATAGCGCCAGCGATTACTGATCAGGGTTCGATTCCCACTGCTGTCTGCAAGGAGTTCGTGTGTTCTCCCCGTGACTGTGTTTCCTCCTGATGTACCGGTTTATGGTTAGTGAGTTGTTGGCATGCTACATTGGTGTCAGAAGTGTGGCATTGTATCCTGCATTGTTTTCAATGTTTCTATGTTTTAGCGTTCATGTGACAAAGCTATTGAAGGGTTTGGTAATTAATGCTAAATCAGAAGTGTTGCCAAAGTTTAAAGTAAATGTATTACAAAATACATGTATGTTGCAATATACTCTGAAGATTTATTTTTTGTAGGCATTTGCAGTAAAATAAATACAATAGAATATATGAAATTCTGTGCTGTTAGCTATGTTCAAATGTTTAGTGTTCAGTAAATCTCACTGTACTGTGAAGAATTGATCTGGTATGCTTGTTTCAACTCTGTAAATGCTGGTAATTAAGTACTTACTATAATGGTTTAGTAGAGCTGTGGTTAGCGTAATGACAATAAGGGATTGTTTTGTCAATTGTTAACTTTCCTTTCCCTCCCTTGGCATGTCATATCAGGGATCTCTCGTTCATCAAGGTGATTAACGTGGGCAGGCGATTCCTGGTGAACCGGGTTCAGGATCACATTCAGAGCAGGATAGTCTATTACCTGATGAACATTCACGTCCATCCTCGTACAATCTACTTGTGTCGTCATGGGGAGAGTGAATATAACCTCAAGGGCAAGATTGGTGGTGATTCTGGGCTCTCTTCCAGAGGGAGGAAGGTATGTGGCTAGACCTTCCTCATGTATGCACGTAGTCGTGGAGCACTGCAGCGCAGAAATGTGGTCTTCGGTCCATCTATCCATGCTGAGCTGTTATTCTGCCTAATCCCATCAACATGTAACTGGACCACAGCCCTCCCATCCATGTACTTACCGAAACTTGAGTATCACAAATGAACCCACATCCACCACTTCCACTGGCAGCTTGTTCCATACTCTCACCACCTCTGAGTGAAGTTACTCCTCGTATTCCCCTTGAATATTTGACCCTTCACCCTTGGCCTGTGACCTCCATTTTTTGTGCTGCCCAACCCTCATGAAAAAAGCTTGCTTGCATCAACCCCTATCTAGACCTTCAATATTTTAGTACCTCCATCAAGTCTCCCCTCATTCTCCTGTGCTCCAGGAGGATGCTGTTCAAATCCACAAGTTAATGTTATTAAAGTGCGCTGGATATTTAATACGTTCTAATAATCGATGTTTCAAATTGTTGAAAAGATCACACAACTTGCTAATAAAATTTACAGTAGTAAGTAACACTGTTTTTGAATGCAAGCACTTGCTTTGTCTTTGTCAAAGGTGGGCTGAACATACTTTATATGCAACACACACAATGCTGGAGGGGCTTTGCAGGTCAGGCAGCATCAATAGAAGGGAATAAGCAGTCAGTTTAGGACCAAGACCCTTTATTGGGACTGGAAAGGAAGGAAGGGGGTGGTGCAGAAGCCAGAGTATGGTGTGATAGGCTAAGCAGTATAAGCTGGCGGGTGGGGGGGGGGGGAGTGGGTGCAGGAGAGGGAGGGGGCTGCTCTGAGAAGCTACATGGTGATCGGTGGGAGAGTTGAAGGGCTGAATAAAGAATCTGGTAGGAGAGGGCTGTGGATTACAGGAGGAGAACCAGAGGGAGGTGATGGGCAGATGAGAAGAGATGGGGCGAGAGGATAACCAGAATGGGGGGGAGGGAAACCGGAGAAATAACCGGAAGCTAGAAAAATTGATGATTGTGCCTTCAGGTTGGAGTTCACCCAGATGGGATATGTGGTGTTGCTTCTCCAACCTCATTATGATAGTAGAATTTGCAATTTGTTTACAACTTTAATTTTTGGGATTTCTGTAAGTAATATTTAAAAAGCATAATTTAGATGTTGGCTACTGTGTTCAGCCAGTTTGTTGCCCAATCTCTCTCTGCAGAGAGATGCATGGTGTTTGTTCACTTTAAAACAAATGAGGGTTTTACGAATTTTCTAGTGACGATGGGAATCTTAACCTTCCCCCGCCCCCAGTTTTCCACAGCGTTAGGAACGTTTTTGGAGGAGCAGAACCTGAAGGATCTGAAGGTGTGGACCAGCCAGTTGCAGAGGACCATCCAGACGGCTGAGGTGTTGGGAAGCCATTATGAGCAGTGGAAAGCACTCAATGAAATAGATGCTGTAAGTTGATTTAACCTTTAATCTCCTCCAATTTGTATGGACCCTTTTGGGGCTTGGATCATTGCTTGGAATTCTTGGAAATTTGACCTGTCCCAGGTGACTTCACTTTTTTTTTTGCAGTTATACTAGAGGAAGCATCGTAACTGCATTATGACAATAGTCTGAAATTAGAGCATTGTAGACACAGTCCAGTCCATCACAGAAACTAACCTCCCTCATTGACTCCCAACTATACTTTCTGCTGCTGTAAGAAAGTAGCAAGTGTCGTCAAGGATCCTCCTAACCAGTCACCCTCGTCTGCAACTGTTGAATGGATCTTTTATGCAATGTGGATGAGCTCATGATCTGTCTTGGACCTTGCACTTTGTCTATAGCTGTAGCTCTAAATTCTGCATTGTTTTATCCTTGTGTATTACTGTGCTGTACTTATGCATGGAGTGATCTGTCCAGACAGTAAACAAGCAAGTTTTTTTTTCTACACCCCAGTACATACGACAATATTAAACCACTAACCAATTGATATTGACATACCTCACACTATCGTAGCACCTCTCAGAATTGTAGTTGTGTTGGGGGTTATCTAAGCTGACCTGGTTTCCTTCAGAACAGGTTTAAATGTGCTGTACACGAGACAGACAATTTCCTTTCTCAACCCCAAGAACAATCAGTAGATTGTGGAGTCAGTCAAGACTATGCATTGTTTGGTTTATATTTGGCACCAGGCTTGGTGTTGTCCACTGTTTGTGCTTTGGCTTTCATAACTGTTGCATAGCTTCTGGTAAAGGCCAATATGCCTTAGTTCTGTCTGCAACTCCTGATTGTAAAGGAGCATCAGAACAGCTTAGTATGTTGGGAAGAGTGAGCAGCAACGTATTGTGACGTTTGGTCTACTGCACTGGGAATGACTCACCTGTGTCCAATGGACATGATTTGGTACAGTTGGGACTTGGGAGGGGAGATGTGACTGAATGTATTTCTGATTTCAGGGTGTATGTGAAGATATGACCTATGAAGAAATCAAGGAGCAATATCCTGAGGAATACTCCCTCCGTGAACAAGACAAATATTATTACCGTTACCCAACGGGAGAGGTGAGTCTAGCTAGCAGTAGCATTCTGGAGTTGACTGAGTGGATTAAAGTTGTGCAGTGAAAGAAAATAAGTGGATTCTCCTCCTCCTCCTCCCTTATTCCACCGTCCTCTATCAGGATCCTTCATCCCTTTTTCCCTTCCATCTATCATCTCCCAGCTCCTTGCTGTATACTCATCCCCTCACCCACTCACATTCCCTCATCTGGTTTCACCTATCACCTGCTGGTTTGTACATTCTCCAACCCCCCCCACCCCACCCTTCCTTTCCTATCCCAATGAAGGTTCATTCTCCATAGATGCTGCCTGGCCTGCTGAGTTTTTCCAGCATTTTGTTTGTGTTACTCTGGATTTCCAGCATTTGCAGGATCCATTGATTTGGAAATGCAGTATAGAACAAACTCTTTTAGCCCAGCGAGCTGCACGGCCCAGCAATCTACTGTTTAACTCTAGCCTAACCACTGGACAATTTGCAAAGACCAATTAATCTACTGACCAGTACACCTTTGGACTGTGGGAAGGAACCAGAGTGTCTGGAGGAAACCCACGTGGTCACAGGGAGAACAAAAAATCCTTACAGACAGCACCGGAGTTGAACTTCAAGCACAGCAATGCCCCAAACTGTAATAACATTGCACTAACTGCTGCCTTACCATCGTGCCCCTGTTGCGTCACTGTTTTAATGCATTGCTACTAAAATACGTGGCTTTCCAAGCTTATGTTCTGAATGCTGTTCAAGAGCTGATGTTTGTAATTTGCATGATGAATACATTAAATTTTCCGAATACTCTGCTTGCGTCCCTATCAAAGGTGGTGAAAGGTGCTCCCTCCCTCCGAGCCTGCAGATCACCCTTGGGCTAGGTGTGGCACCTGCTTAGCCCCACCCCTGATCAGGCTCACGTGAAGCCATGTGAGCAGCTGGTGCCTATCACAAGTCCTGGCAATGTGACCACTGATGCCAGGCAATTTCTGAAGCGTGTTGATAATCTTATGACGTGAAGCATGATGACAATGCACATTCTGCTTAGCTCTTAACTAGCTGTAGCTTTAGAGACCTGATCTCTATTTGAGGATGTTCATTTGAAAGTGGTAACTGGGTCACATTTCTGGTTTTAACTGTGTGGCTTTCTGTTTCCAGTCTTACCAAGACCTGGTGCAACGCCTGGAGCCGGTTATTATGGAACTGGAGAGACAGGGCGATGTTTTAGTCATTTGTCATCAAGCAGTGATGCGTTGCCTTCTCGCGTACTTCCTGGATAAAAGTGCAGGTTGGTGAATAGGGCAGTATTGTACATTGAGGTCCTTAATAATTCAGAATAATGATTCTGTATCAGGGTTTATTATCACAGGCGTATATTTGTTTTGTAGCAGTAATGTAGTACAAGACCTAAAATTAAGAATTTATCTTAAAAATGGTACCCTCAGGAAGAGGGTACAGGAGCCTCAGCACCCACTCCACAAGTTCATGAATAGATAATTGCCCCTCAACCATCCAAGTCTTGAACCAGTTTGGACCGTTTCACTTGCCTCATCACTGAACTGTTCCTACGGCCTGTGGACCCTTCATCTCATGTTCTTGATATTTATTGCTCGTTTGCTGTATTTGCACAGTTTGTCTTTTGCACGTTGTCTGATCTGTCTTTCATTAGTCTATCGTGTTTCTCGGATTTGCTGTGTATGCCCGAAAGAAAGCAGATCACAGGGTTGTGTATGTTGACATATGTACGTTGAAACTTTGAATTTTTGAACTTTTGAATTTGGATTCCATGCTGCCTGTCAAGTACTGATTTGTTCCAACAGGGGTTAGGGTCAAACCCAGATCTCTGGAACTGTGAGACCGTGACTGCCCCAGCTGCAACAGTATCATTCCAGGAATCTTGACCTCGCAATCTTCTGTATGGCTTTGCCCCTAATTTCCCCGCACTAAGCGATCTGTACTTGTTACATTATTCTGCATTCTGTTACTGTTTTACTCTGATTGACCTCAATGCACGGATGTATTGATCGGTATGAGCAACATGCAAGATGCTCTTTCCACTATCCGAGTACACGTGGCTGTAGTTAAACCAATTCCAGATTAAAGATCAGCTTTGTCGCGTGTACATCAAAACGTCGTGAAATGCATCGGCTGTCCGAGGATCTGCTGGCAGCTCAGCAAGTGTTGCTGTGCTTCTGGTGCCAAGGTAGCAATCATGAAACTTGCTACCCTTACCTGTACAAATTTGGAATATGGGAGGAAACCTACACAGTCATGGGGTAAACGTACAAACTCATTGCATCGGTGGGAATTGAACCCGTCTTGCTGGCACTGTGATGGTGCTATGCCAATCGATGTGCTACCATGCCACCTTGACTTGTGGGGCATCTGGAAGTGTTAGAGTTTAGCAGTATGTTCACTGTCTGATTGTTCTGATTATAGATGAACTGCCGTACCTCAAGTGTCCTCTTCACACTGTACTGAAATTGACTCCATTTGCATATGGTGAGTTTGGTGCTCTACAAAACATTATAACTCTAATTGCTCGGCACAGACTAGATGACTGAAGGGCCTGGTACTGTGCTGTATTTTTCTTTGACATTTGTACTGAATCATGGGATTAATTTTCTCCAATTAGGTTGCAAGGTCGAGTCTATCTTTCTGAACGTGGAGGCAGTAAACACACACAGAGATCGGCCAGAGGTGAGTGTTCAATTTTACTGGGTATACAACACTCTACTAGCACCAGCTCCCTTTAAACCAGTCGAAGTAACAGATTAGCAAACGCTGGGTGGATTGAACATAATCTGGATTACACCAGCCTGGAGTCAAACCTAGTTCCCCTTACGCAGGTTGATGTTTGTTTGGGATGAGAATGGGGTTTAAAACAAGTTCCGCAAAACTTCCTGTGAAAAGCATCAGTTTTGTCTGCGGCTGGCTTGACTAACTTGGGTAGTGCACATGTAATTCAACAGCATTATGATGAACTTTGGAGAAAAGTTTGCCATTTTCCCCCTGGGTGGAATATTAAGTGAGAATGCTTGTCATCGTTTAAAGTTCAAATTAAACTTATGTCACCATACACACCTGAAATTAATTTTCTTGTGGGCATTCAGATACAAATAAACACAACAGAATCAATGAAAAACTGCCCAAAAGCAATCAGTGTGCAAAAGATAACAAATTGTACAAATACAGAAAACAAACTTAAAAGTTTATGAGTTACTTTATTGATGCCAAAGGAAATTAGTGTCACAGTAGCATAACAAGTGCACAGATATAAATATTAGAGAAGTAGAATGAAAAATGAGTTGCTTCGAACAGTCTTAACAGGAGGGGGTCATCGTTTCCCTGGCTGCTGATCGATCCATTACAGTCTGATGGCCAAGGGTCAGAATGACCTCGTGTAGTGCTCTTCGGAGCAGCGCTGTTGTCTTAGTCTTGCTAAAAGTGCATCTCTGTTCAGTCAAGCTGGCACACAGAGGGTGTGAAACTTTGTCCAGAATTGCCAGGATTTTCCGTAGGGTCCAGAAGCTAAGAGTCCTTGAAAATAAGTCTATAGGTTGTGGAGTCAGTTTAATGCTGGGCTGAATGAAGTTTCCAGGCTAGTTCAGGAGCCCGATGATTGAAGGGTAATGACTGCTCCTGAAACTGGTGGTGTGGGACCTAAGGCTCCTGTACTTCTTCCCAATGGCGGCAGTGAGAAGAGAGTGTGACCTGAATGGAAGTGGGGTGGGGTCCTTGCTGTTTATTCCTCTGGCCTTTCTGACCAACAGCTGGATGGCTGGTTTGTTGAAGAGCCACAGACTCTGCAGTTCAGCTAGGCCAGCAGTTTCTAGTGGGTGGCGTGGCTTGTACTGAATTAGGTAATGGATAAGGATGGAGAGTACTGCCACTCGTTAGTATTCCCCCTACCCCTTGACTTCCCCACCCCTTGGTTAGGACTTTATCCCCTAGAAGGTATACAGAATTGAGGGTTATAGTTGAGGTAAATGCAAGCTTTTCCACTGAGGTTTGGTGAGATTGGAACTAGAGGTCATGGGTTAAGGGTGAAATGCTAAAGGTGAACATCACACAGGGTGGTGAGTGTGGCACAAGCTGCCAGTGGAAGTGGTGGATATGGCTTCGATTTCAGCATTTAAGAGGAATTTAAATAATGAGTGTGAAGTGTGTGGAGGGCTATGCTCCAGGTGCAGTGGATGCGACTAGGCTGGATATTTTGGCATGGATTAGATGGGCTGAAGGGCCTATTTCTGTGCAGTATGTTCTAGACTTTAAAAAAAAAATTATATTTACACACACATGATGGAAAATGTCTGCAGGTCGGGCAGCATCCATGGAGGGGAATGAGCCGTTGACGTTTCAGGTGGAGACCCTTCATTGGAACTGGAAAAGGGAGGCAGAATAATATGGGTGAAAGGAAAGGAGTACAAGCTGGTAGGTGAGACCTGGATAGGGGTTAAAGTGGGTATGTAGGTGCTGGGAGGTATTGGGTGGAGAGGTAAAGGGTTGAAGGAGAGAACTGGAGGACAGTGGTTTACAGAAGAAAGGGAAGGAGAAAATTGAACAATTTATTTTAGTATAGAATTAAAATTATTGAAAGGCCATGAAAGGGAATATTAGATTAATCTCGGAATATGTAAAGTCAACACAGCATCATGGGCTGAAGGGCCTGTACTATCCTATGTTCTATTAAACTGTTTTGTGCTTAAAGCAGTTGATGTTTTGGGAGGTAATGTAGGATGTATGGTTACTAACAGACTAACATTGATCAGAATAAATGTTCATTTTTTTCAGTATGTGAGTAGGATACACACTGTTCATTTTTGAATTAAGAGTCCCGTCACTTTTGAAAGTAATTGGCTGGAGTAAAGATCCTATTTGAGTATGAAGTCGGCTAGTTTGTTCCCAAAGGCACCCCAAAAGAATTTTCTTTTTTTCCCTCGAGTTTTTCGTGTTGTTGCCTTGGTGTGTTTTAATTACAGGCAGGTCCCAGGCAGCCTCCCTGTAGGTAAAATTTACCAGGTATAATCTGTGCTGTGCTACCAAATACACTTGATGGCTCATCTTGTCCTGCCTGCTCCCCTTCTGTATGGGGTTTAGGCCAGTCCAACAGTGTTGCTTCCCTGTCCGAGCACTGAAATGTTTACTGCCCAAAACCAAACACATCAAATGTGTTTTCTCCCCTCCCCAGGGAGATGAGACTGATGCTGGTGGGCAGTTGCTGAGCTGGAGGAACTCAGCGAGACAGGCAGCATCTGTAAAGGGAAAGTTAATAGTCATTCAACCATACACGTATGTAGCTAAATGAAAGTGTTCCTCTGGGGCCAAGTTGTGAAGCACGTACATCCAGTCACACCTAACTTGTATGGTCACGATTGTACATTTAGTCACAGAAAAGATTAACTGAACTCCTTGAGTGGCGTGGGCTGGAGATTGATGGTGCATGGGATATTGTATTGGAACCACATTACTGCAAGAACAAATGCACAGCAGGTAGTTGATGCATGGGAATGAGACACTCCCTCGGGGCTGAGTTAGTCATGGTGCAGAGTCTTGCCCCAAACTTATTATCCCTTTTCCTCACTAGATGCTGCCTGACCCGAGTTCTTCCAGTATCTAAGTTTTGTCCTGTAGAAAAACAACAATGTACGTATAATCTACCTGTTTTAAGCTTAAACTTAAGAGTAGATCTTGCACTCTGTGGTAATATTATACACGTTAGTTTAATTTTGTATTGAGTTTTTAAGTTTGATTCTGGACAGTGGTTTGTCTGTTGTCAGCAACTATATAAAGCTCGAGTTTCTAGTTTCCCATTATGCAGGGCAGCGAATCAGATACCAAATTCCCCAGATGCTGGCAATGTTGAACATAAAAACTTAGGGTAGTTTGAGTGAGCTCTCGGACTTTTTTCCTTTGGGGCAAAGGAGGGTGGGAGTTAACTTGATCGAGCTGTGTAAGGTGAGAGGCACGGACTGCACAGCCAGACCTTTTCCTTGGGCAGAAATAGCTAACACAAGGGGGTATAAAAGTATCGGGGTTTTTAAAAACACAAAGCATGGAATGAGTTGCCAGGGTGGTGGCAGAGGCATATACATTAGGGACTTTTAAGGAATTCTCGGGTGCATAGATGAAAGAAGAATGCAGGGTTATGTAGGAGGAAAGGGTTAGATTGAACTTAAAGTAGCTTAAAATATTGGCATAACATCGTGGGGCAAAGGGCCTGTATTGTGCTGTACTGTTCTGTGAACTCAGCATGTTGGGCAGCATCTACGATCAGATTTGCTGACTTCCAGCATTTTGTGTGTTACTGAATAGTGTAGGTTGGATAACAGCTTAACATGGACTAAATATAGGTGGTTTGGGCATTGGGCTGTACCTGAGTGAAAAGGTTGATCCATTCTTTGCTGCCATAATTGGATTAAGTCACATCACATTGAATAGAAGAACACTGATCTACTTGCCCATGACAGGGTAAATGTTTTCACTAGGAAGGAATATTTGGGAAGGGAAAACTAGAATGTTTTGAAGCCCAGCCAAGACTGTTAATCGAACTGATTTTTGAACTACAGTTTGCTTTTTGCAAAAGTGCTTCCCAGTGGTTCATTCAGTGACTTTTATCGACCGAAGCAGTGCTCAGGTGGGGGAGCATTGCAGTTGTCCAACTTCTATCCCAGTTGGAATGAAGACTGTCAGACAAAACTAATGGCCACTCGAGTGAATGGCTCGTGCTGAAATTGTCAATTTTTATCCCACCAGAAAGGCTGTGAGTGACATTGGGGGAGTTTTGATGGTCACGTGCAGTCTTCATTCTTGAGGTTGTAATGTTTTTTTAAAAAAAAACCTTTCCCCAAAAACTCCAGACTGGGCTGCTTTGAGTCGCCATAGCGATCCATAAATGCAGCTCCCCTTTTGCACTATTTATTTATTTTATTATTGTAGTAATTTTTGTCTTGTACTGTACTGCTGCCGCAAAACAACAAAGTTCATGACATATGTCAGTGATAACAAACCTGTTTCTGGGTTTGTTACACTTGGTTTATGAAATGCTCCTGTTGTAATTCAGCTTTTTTATTTTTTGCGTTTCTCCATTCACTCTGACCAGGACGTTGGTAAGAAGGGATCAAACCCACTCATGCGGCGCAATAGTGTAACTCCTCTAGCCAGCCCAGAGCCCAACAAAAAGCCGAGGATTGAAGGCCTCGAGGACCATGTGGCCTCCTGTTCCTCATCCATGCCCGTCTCTCTGGCATCCGACGGGTCCACACCCCTGCCTGGACAAGTTAGTCGACTTCCTTTCCATTCTGCCTGTTGCTGATCCTACCGCTACCTCAATCTGCAGGTTTTTGTGTGTGCCTTTGCATCTAGTGGTGCTATGCTCCATAATCATAACTAATCTTTCAATGGAAGTGCTGTGCTTGCTGCCTTGGCAATTGCAGGGTTAATCTTGTAGTTGTGTTGGCTGGAACTGTGCTTGCTTCGTAGTTTATGCCTGGGACATTCATAATTGTAATATTTTTGTAATTTCAGTTTCAAAATTATATTAACTGGCTTTGTTCTAATTAAGAATGTACTAACAGATTTTCTATTTGTATTAAAACAAGTCACTGAATGTGTATTCCTATAAATAGTGCCATGTGATGTGATTTTTGCAGTTTTTTTATTGCATGTTGGTGTAATTTTAAAACAACTTTTTGGAAAATTGCAAATGTTGCATTTGAATTATGGAACTTTGTGTACTGAAGCTGTCATTGTTCGAATCTCTACAAGCTGTGTCATTGATTATTAGGGGAGTTCCCAGAGGTGAACTGTGAGCCAATGTGTACAGGTTACACCCACAACAGCACCATGAGGAATGGTGGTAGTGAAGAGTGGGGCTACCATTGTCCCAGTAAGGGTACACTGTTCTGATGGGGGTCATTTGCCACAAATTGGTCTTGAACATGGGAGCAGTCAGGCTGACATAGGGGGATATCCTTGTGTTGTGTTTTGACTTCAATCTGCATCTGGCGCAGTCCACCTTTTTGGAAGGTGGAAGAGGAGGGGTGGCTGGTTAATGCTTTCTTTTAAAGTATGCATTGCCTGCATTTCTTAGTTTGAGTGCTGGTCTTCAGAAAGTCTCAAGTTTAATTCAGTCTATGGTAAAATAGAACTGGTTTCACTTAAGCTTTAAGAAGCAAAACCATTTTGAGTGACATCTCAGACTAGTCTGCTTTTCCATTATGCTAATAGCAAGCTGCTTAATGCCTGTAGCAGGTAGATCCAGAGAAAAATGCACCACATTTTGGTTGAGCTGTCTTACTTTGCTTTTTAAATTAAATTTTGTTCTCATTTCTTTTACACCTCCACTTTTTATCTCCAGCTTTTAATACAAAAGACTTATCTGTAAGTATTTCTCTTTTCTCTCTAAGTGTCAGTGCTACTAATGTATGGGTCTGACTGTCTTACTGCTTGTAAATGCTTTTGGAGATGGGAAGTACATTTTGGATCACAACTCATTGGCAAGTTTGCTTTTGAAATGATATTCCTTGCTGCTATTTCAATTCATTTTTGAGCAGGTTTAAGGCATGCTTCATTAGTTACAAAGGGTAATGAATCTCACAGGTAGTCAAAACTGCCAACTTGTCACCAGCAGTAGCCACCACCATCAGGGACATGTATATAGAAGGATACCAGGAAAAAGGTCATGAAGGACCCAATCACTCTGCTCATGGACTACTTGTCCCACCCTCATCAGGGAGGAATCCATGTAGCATCTATGCCAGGAGCAACTCACTCAACGGCTCCTTTCCCCAAGCAGTAAGGCTGATCAACACCCCCAGCCACTAACCCACCCCTCGACATGGCATGACCAGCACTATTTTATCATTTCCTGCGAGTCACCTTATGTACAGACACTACATGCTTAGGGACACTTTACATACCTAAAATCAATATTTATATAAGCCATCTTCTGTTTGTATATTCATTGTTTTTGTGCTGCATCAGATTCGGAGTAACAATTACTTCATTTCCCTTTACACTTGCTTACTGGAAATGACATTAAACTATCTTGATGCTTAATTTCTACATGCTTTGAAAAGAATGTTTTGCCATCACATGTTTACTGCAGTGAGGGTGAATGACATTGTCCAAAATTTATCTAATTACTTTGCTAATTTTTCTAACCCGTGCTGCAGTTTGCAAACTTTTTTTTAAGGAACTGCTTTGTGATGGGTTGAAGCTAACTAACTTTAAACATTTGAAGTCACTTTAAAAAGGAAGCTGAGCACTGAAATGAAAGTTGGTAGAAGTTTAGAAAAGCAGGCTTGGGTGATGTGCACTGTCTTCATCAAACTTTAAGAACTTCAGAATGGTACTGTTTTTAAAAGCTGGAACAATCAATGTTTCCATATAGTACATGAAATACAATTGGATTACTTAATCACATAGTGTAAAGTTATCAACCAGATTCAATCAAATTCTTAATTTGTAGTCCTACCCCATTTAAATTTAATTTTTTTTTCTAATGTGTATAAAATCTAACAAATTTGTTCCTCTTCAGTCATCTGCTTTATGTCCATTGAGGCATAGTTTTAAAATTGAGTTGGCAAATGATTCACTGGTTACTTTCAGTTAAAATTTGCATTCTTTTTACTGCATTTCCAGGACCTTTTTGGGAAGTGAAGGTGGTAGTGGGGAAATGAAAGTCTTGCTTTTGTGTGTCTGGAAGTTTTCCTGTTCAATCAGAAGGTTCTGGGTTTGAATCCGTGTGTTGGGACTTGAGCAAGTGGAAATGTTGGGAGCTCAAAGAATACTGCAGTCAGAGGTGCTGTCCTTCAAACCAGGGTCCTTCAATTTTTCTTCTGTCCATTTTAAATTTTGAAGAGCCATCCCTGATCACTCGACCAGTCACCATCACAGCAGCAGGAGCTTGCTATGCACATTTGCAAAATGCACTGAGATGACTCCATGCAGTTTCTAATTGACTGCACAAAACTGTCCTGAGTTGTAGAAAATAATAGAAACAGAAGTCCTTTGAAAACTACTTACTAATATCATGTGCTCTAGCTTAAAACTGTCCTTCCAGTCACCCTGCCTTTTGTAATCTTTTCTAATGGAGAGTAGATGGTTGAGATGCAAACTAAGTTTGATGGTCTTTGACCTCAAATACTACTTAACATGTCATTTAACATGTCAGACTTTTTAAATTTTCTGTTCACCTTGACCTTTTATCTAGCATTGTGCCCAGAATGGTCCTTTGTATGTAACTGCGTTTCACACTGCTTCAGATCATCACTTAGTTTTCTGATTAGTTACAACTCAGATTGGTTGATTTCCAGATGAGGGTTGAGATGCAAGTTGGCTTTTGTAGATTTGCCCTGATGTTTTAATAATTGGATCGGTCCCTTGATGTGAATAGCCAACTTTACATGACTTCAATCTTTGGTTGGCCAGGATTCCCTAAAGGCTAACTTACAGGTTGAGTCGAGGGCAAGGAAGGCAATTGCATTATTACCTTTCATTTTGCAAGATGTAATGCTGAGGCATAGAGGCATTGGTCAGACTGCGCTTGGAGGATTGTGAGCAGTTTTGAGCCCTTGTCTAAGAATGCGCTAGTTATGGAGTGTCCAGAGGAGGTTCATGAATGATCCTGGCTATCTGTTGGTGTACGCAAAGTTGTTTAATGGCTCAGGGCCTCCATTTGCCATTTAGAAGAATGTGGGGCGCTCTCATTGAAACCTATCAGATATTGAAAGGCCTAGGTAGAGTGGATATGGAGAGGATGTTTCCTGTAGTGGGGGAGTTTGGGACCTGGGGGCACCACCTCAGAATACAAGGACATCCCTTTAGAACAGGTGAGGAGGAACTTCACAAGCCACAGATTTCGGAATTCATGCTCACTTGGCTGTGGAGGCCAAGTCTTCAGTTTAATTTAAAGCCAAAGTTGGTAGGTTTTTGATTAGTGAGGGTATCAAAGGTTGTGGGGGAAAAGATAGAATGGTGTTGAGAGGGGGGAAATGGTGGAGCAAACTCGATGGGCCCAGTGAACTAATTCTGCTCCTATGCTTTGGGCTAACTGCACTTCTGAGAGCTGTATGTTCTGTTGCACGCTGACACTTATTTCTGATTTTAAAAGATCTCCCTCTCCTTTTCTCTCTACCCACCTCACAACTTCTGCCTGCAGACGAACTGTATTTCATTATCTCAAAATTTTAGCCTTGCTAATCCTTCAAAGGTAAAGAGCTTTAATCCCCGCTGTCCACACACTCCGTTGCTATAGTGATCTAGCTCTCACTTCAAGGTCGGGTTACTTGAAAATGAAATCCTTCACTGGAAGATGTTTCATTTTTTTTGCATTGTAGGGGACCAATAGAGGTGCTGCTATCAAACCAGCTAAGCCATGTTGATTATGCTATGCTCATGATACAATGGGTTGCTATGTGCGTGTCTTTGGATCTGAATGTACATAGAACATTGAACACTACAGGTCCGTCAGCCCATGAGGTTCCGATTTTTTAAAAATTCAGTTCTAAAATCGATCTAACCATTCCCTCCAACGTAGTCCTCCAGTTTTCTTTCTTCCATCTGCCTATCTAAGGCCCTCACATAACTGCTTCTGCCACACCCCTGGCAGGGCATTGCATGCACCCACCACTGTGTATACTTTAAAAGGTAAATGCCCTTGACATCCCCCCCATATTTTCCTCCAATCATCTTAAAGTTAAGCCCCTGATGCTAGCAGTTTCCTGGCTATTGTATACTGGAAGGAAATGCCAGGCAGCTGAATCACACAGAGGCTAATCTTCATAGTACTGACCTGCTGTCAACTTTCATAAACCGTTGTCCCTATTGAAGCTGTCTGCCATCTGACTACTCCTGTGGAGTTGGTCCGAATCATAAACCCCACACCACTAATAGTTGTGATTAAAGGCCAGCTTTATTTATCACATGTGCACTGAAACACAGTAAATGTATTTGCATCAGGGAGCAGCGCAGTCTGAGAATATGCTTGGGGCAGCCTGCTGGTGTTGCCGTGCTTCAGGTGCAAACATATCATGCCTGTGACTTGGTGTTTAGGGTTAACCTGAACTCCAACTTGTGCATCTTTGGATTGGTGGAGGAAACCAGAGCACTTAGAGGATACTCGTGTAGACAAAGAAAGAATGTATTGATTCCTTACAGCAACAGGAATTGAACCAGAGTTGCTAGAACTCTAAAGCATTACTCTGACTGCTGTGCTATTGGGAGTATTTAACAAATGCATTTCCCTTGGCCAGCTTCTGAAATGTGGTTTCCAGATTGAATTCATCATCAGCTATAGAAATACCCACTGTTGGAGTTCATCCATTTTAACTTTTAAGGTCTACCTTGAGGAGTAAAGAAGCTGTGATGTAATATTAGTCCTGATGAAGGGTCTCGGCCAGAAACATCAACTGTTTATTTCCCTCCCTCCCCAAATGAATTCTGGCTTACTTGCTGAGTTGCTCCAGCGTTTTATTTGCTACTTCGTGATCTTCAGGGCCATGAATCCCAGGCTGAGATCTTTGACCAATATGATAGACTGAATGTTATCTCTTGTGCTGCACGTTCTGTCTCATTCATAGACTCTGCCCTCAAGGGAAAGGAGTTGTGGGTTGTAATAGTGCCGTTTTGACTCTGTTTTAAGATTTGTACTTGAATCACATGGTTATTAAATCTTTGCAATGCCATTTCTAGTAAAGGGCAGAATTTGTATCCTCTGAGATAACATACTTAGATTTACAGGTGATTCATTTTGGCTTATAGCAGACATGGTGAGACTGATTTCTGCTGAGTGAAGAGGTGTGATTCATCAGGTGTAAATAGTGAGTTGGTGTGTGAGGGTTTTAATTTTAGATTTAGAGGTACAGAATGGTAACAGGCCTTTCTAGCCCAAATGAGGCTGTGCCTCAGTTTCTTCTGATCAATTAACCTACTAACCCACATGTCTTTGGAATGTGGAAGGAAATTGGAGCACCTAGATGAAACCCACATGGTCATAGAGTGTACAAACTCCTTGCAGAGAGGTAGAATTGAACCCTGGTTGTTTGTACTGCAAACAGTAAATGCTATGCTACAATGCTGCCCAAATTAATGCCATTTTAGAAATGCAGAATTTTTTTTGGCTCATGCAGATGCTATGAGACTTTGATTTTTATTTAACAGTCCTGTGAGTGAAGAGGTGTTCCATCAAATGTAAATAGTGAGTTGGTATGAAGGGTAATGTAACCAGTCTCTTGCTGACATTTGTTCTGCTGTTGATTCGGGATTTTTTTGTCTGTCCCTATCACTGGTATGTGAACTCCCCATGCAGGAAGTTGGAGGTGGAACAGAGTTAAATGCAAGTGGGTGTTGTGAGTTCGTAAAGGTAATGCACATCTGCTGACATCAGTGGATGTGTATTTGAGGCTGTGTAGAGTGAGTGGGTGCTGTATTGTGCATCTGGAATAAGTAAATGATGGTCCATTCCTGTGGAGGTTTCAGTAATCAATTAAGCATCTAGAGATGTACAAGATGAGGCATGGATCAAGTGGACAGCCAGAGATGTTTTCCCAAGGGAATATACAAGTGGCCTAATTTTAAGATGATTGGTGGAAAATGTAGAGGGAATGTCAGAAGTTTTTTTTAAATTATTAGTGGTGAGTGCTTGGAATACCCTGCCAGAGAGGTGGTAGAGATAACTACATTAAGGACACTTAAAAAAAAATAATCTTAAATACGCATATGAATGTTAGAAAAAATGGAGGACTGTGAAGGAGTGAAATGTTAGATCTTGGAGCAAGTTAAAAGGTCAGCACATAGTGGGCCAAGTGGCCTATGCAATGCATATTCAAATTCCATTGTGGTTTCTGGGATAATTCAAAATTAAATCTAGAAGAAAAAGCGGGTGCATTAATCCTAACATTGAAGCCACTCAGATCATTTGGTTGAAGAATGGAATCAGTCAGCCTTGTCTGACCTAGATGGCTGGTTGATGCCTAACTTCAGAAGGCAATAGGAATATGGGTAATGATGTCAGGAGGCATCACACTGTGGTAATATGAGTATTACTGAACTTGTGAGAAAGGATGTTTAGCATTGTCCTTCAGTTAAGTCATTATGTTGCAGTCATACAAGTTGTTGGTGAGGTCCCACTTGGAGTAATATGTACAGTTTTGGTACCCTATTGGTGGAAAGTACAGGAAAGATATTAGGATGTCAGGACTGGAGGAGTTAAGTTATATGGAGAAGTTGGCCAGGCTAGGCTCTTGTTTTATTATTTTTGTTTGGAGTGTATGAGAATGAGGGGTTGCCTTACTGGTTTAAAATTGAGTTTAATATTAAGGTTGTTAAAAGTGGAAAGCACCAGGTCTTCCCCAGGACAGGCAAAACCAGAGATTTGGGTTTAAGTCTTTCCCCTTACCCCAAGGGGCAACTCGTCACAGGGTGTTGAGTGTATGGAGCAAGCTGCCTGTGGAAGAGGATAAGTTGGGCTATTCAAGAGGGGCCAGGCTGGAAGGGATGCAGAGAGAATGCAGGAAATTGGGACTGACTGGGTGGTTAGTGTGGACCCAGTGTATCTGTGCTGTGTTGCTCTATGACTCTGACTCTTATTCTGTGACTGAGTTGAGTGACTGTTCCATTGCTTATGGGATTAATCTGCTCTGAATACCATTGCAACAAATATGCTTCATTTCAATAGCTGCCTAGTTGGTTTGCATGCATGCAGCTTTCTATGCATTTTATTTTTTGGATACAAACAAAATGCTTGTATTTCATTCTCAATGTCACCTTGTACCCACAGAATGTAAGTGAGATGCCGAGGTCTTCGGAAGCTGTGGTAACCCTCTCTGTCCAAGACTGAAACGCTTGTTTGCTTTTGGAGGTTGCATATTGCTTTAAAACCAAGCCCCCAATGTCAAGAGACACTGGACTCCTTGTTCTGGATATCAGCTGCTTGGATGCGTTGGAGAAGAATTTTGGATTTAACATGAGACCTTTGACCACTCTAACATTTACTGAATGTCTTGCTACTGTAATAATGTGCAAGTGCTTTTACTGAACAAAAGTTGTTCTTCTGTTTGTAAATAGCTAGGACATCTCGTTGGAGGGATATATTGAATTGTGTATACATAATGTAAATAGTTACTGGAGGGTTTGACTCTACTTTGCTGTTTGTCATGAAATGTACAGTCTTGTGTGCAGGAGCACCTGTTCCTGAAATGTTCACTACAATATCATGGAGGTGTTTGAGAGGCCAGTTTAACTTCAGAATGCTGGAGATCTGGACTTGGCATACAGCTGGTTAAATGAATTATGCACATATTTATGGAAAAGCTAAGGTTGCCATGTGACCAATTCCGTTTTTGCTTGTGTGTAATTTCCTTACCTTTTTGTGTGAAATGTGGATGTTAATTGTTACAAAATGGCTCCAGGCGTGACAGAACCTGGAACTGTTGGGAGTGTGAATGAACACTGATGTAAAAGTTTACACATACCAGCCATGGCAGAAATCGGGGATGTGAAACACCTATATGTAAACGGACTTCAGCTTTCTTGGAACTGAAGAGTTCTCATTCCAGAATAATGAAAGTGAAGGCATTGTTCCTACTGACTGAAAAGGAACTAAGATTTGGGCAAGTGGACGGGACAATGATTTTTTTTCTCTCTCCAAGCATATCTGAACTGAACTCTGGCTGTATAATCTGGTAAAAACTTGCATCTATTGCCTGCTGACACCTGGTAATGAAAAAATGTATAAGCTTGATATTCATGTTTTCCCCCCATTACCACCTTGGCACAAGATGTAGGGTTAATAAGCTTTCCTGTTACTCGGCTGGGCTGCACTGAGATTCAGCAAACCCGGAGACTGATGCTGTCCAAACACGTGTTCTTCACTACCAAGAAGGTCACAACCAAATGCTGTAGGATGGCAGAGACCAGTTATGTGGATGTGCGCAGTCTGTTAAGTGATAGTGCAATTATTGCAGAGCACCAGAGGATTCTAGCATTACCAAAGGACCTATTTTCCATCCTCCTGTCACTGTGCTGAACTCATTTTTCATTAACTCCGACTGTTCTGTTAGCTGACAAGGGCATGATGTGACCACAGTGCCTGGTGTGTTTATCTTGCACAGAGGGAGTTGAGCAGTATTGAGGTGATTGAAGGTTTTGAGAGGGTGGGAGATGAAAATGCACTTGATCTAAAGCCTACTGGAGCTCCTTCTGACAAGCCACCAGCAAGCTATTTATGGTTCATTCCTTCAGTGATAGAAGCATTGTTGCACACTTTTATTTATCTGTGTTTTATAGTTGGGGATGTGAGTAGAAAGAGTTTGGATCAGGATCAAAAAAGCAATGTTAATTCAATTGAGTGCAGATTTAGTGGATTCTGGGATTAGTATTCACTAAAGTATCTACAGCAATGTACTCATTCCAGTCAAATGGTGTCATTATTTGGATGAGTGGATAAGAGTGGAAAGTTGGTATGATTTTTTTGTTAATTCTGTTTTATATATTCTGTTGTACTGTCTTAACATGCAAATTTATTTAAGTTTCAGAACACAAGGGAACATTTCCCTCTTAACAGCTTGGCATGTTGCATCTACTGTGTATGTGATTTTTTTTTCCCTTCTGAGGAAGTCAGCTAGATAGCATCATAGTAAACACAGGGTAAAGTTTCTGAATATGCAAAATTTTGCATTTGCTGGACCAATAATAAAATAAGTTTAATTAAAGCAGTTTCATGCTTCTTTGGTGCAGAAACAAATTTCACTAGGTCAGTGAATGAAAAGATTAGATTTTATGCTCATAACGCATTGTTCCATTATCCAAATATCTGCCTGTCTTCAATAGACAATTGAACCTCTTGGTTGAAGAGTTCCAACAGTTTTGATGAAGAAGCTTCTCTCAGAACCAAACTGGTTGACCCCTTCCTTTCAATCTGTCTCTCACCACACCCCCCCCCCCCACCACACACATCCCTGCCCAGTTCCAGCCATCCTGTGTAGGTTTAGTTCAATCCCAGCATCTACTGTTTTTAAATTTATTGAGATATGGCACAGAGTAGGCCTTTGAGCTGAGCTGAGCTCAGCAAACCCCAATTTAACCCTAGCCAAATCATGGGGCAATTTACAAAGAGCAGCCAGTACATCTTTGGACTATGGGAGGAAATCGGAGCATCTGGAGGAAGCCACATGGTCACAGGGAGAATACACAAGCCTCTTAACAGACAGCAGTAGGAAATGAACTGCAGGTGCTGGCACTACAAAGCATTGTGCGAGCCTCTACTCTAACATGTTGTCCTGTGTGAAGCACAGTAAGAGTTTTTAATACTTCAGGAAGTCACATTTCATTCTTCAACTCAAGCACATAACCTTGGTCTGATTGATCTTTTCACCATCTAATGATTGGATGGAATATGGCAACTGCAAATTTATCAGTCTATGCGGTGACTACAAGATTTATTTATTTTTATTTAGAGATAGTGTGGAGTTGGCCCTTTGAGTTTAGCAATCCCATGGCCCTAATCATGGGGCAATTTACAATGACCAATGAATCTACCTGATACGTCTTTGGGCTGCATTCCATGGGGAGGAGATACAAAGTCTCCTGGAATGCCCTGAGCTATAGAAGTGTCACAGCCTCAGTATAAAGAGATGTCCCTTTAGAACTGAGATGGGTAGGGATTTCTTCAGCCAGAGCGTGGTGAATCTGTGGAATTGTTGCCCCAGACAGCTGAGGAGGTCAAGACATTGGCTGAGATTGAGGGGTTCTTGATTGGTAAGGGATTCTCCCCATTCTCTTATGGGGAGAACAAAAGAGAATAGGGTTAAAAAAAAATAACAGCCATGATAGAATAGCAGAGCAAATGCAATGGGCCAAGTGTTCCAGCTCTGATTCTATGGTTGCCATGGTAACATAGTAATTAGTGTGAGGAGGCTGGTGAGGTGGTAGGTGAGGACAAGGGGAACCCTAACCCTAGTGGTTTATTCCTCTTCCCACCCAGACAGTCCTTCCAGATGAGGCAACACTTCACCTGTGAGTGGGCTGGTGTGGCCTTCCAGTGGTGAGACCGTTACGCTGAACACCTGCGCTTCGTCCGCCAGAGAAAGCAGGAGCTCCCAGTGGCCCCACATTTTAATTCCACATCCCATTCCCATTCTGATACGTCTATCCATGGCCTCCTCTACTGTAGAGATGAAGCCATGCTCAGGTTGGAGGAACAACATCTTATATCCCGTCTGGGTAGCCTCCAACCTGATGGCATGAACATTGATTTCTCTAACCTGCATTAATGGCCCTCTCCCCTTTGTACACCATCCCTTATTTTCTCTTCTCTCTGTCTCTCTCACAATCACTCCTTGCCTGTTCTCCATCTCCCTCTGGTGCTCCCCTCCCTTTCTTTCTCCCTCGGCCTCCCGTCTCATGATCTTTTCCCTTCTCTGGCCTTGTATCCCTTTTGCCAAACAAATTTCCAGCTCTTAGCTTCACTCCTCCCCCTCCTGTCTTCTTTCATTTTGGATTTTCCCCTCCCACATTCAAATCTCCTACTATCTCTTCTTTAGTTAGTCCTGACAAAGGGTCTCAGCCCAAAATGTTGACTGTACTTCCTTTAGATGCTGCCTGGCCTGATGCATTCCACCAGCATTGTGTGTTTTGCTTTTATAGAGTAGATTATCTTTATTCATCACACATACACTGAAACATGGTGAAATATGTCAGTTTGCATCAGATCAAATCAGGATTGTGGCTGGGTGCCAACATAGCATGCCTACAGCTCACTAAACCTAATTGTACATCTTTGGATAAAAACACAAAATGCTGGCAGAACTCAGCAGGCCAGACAGCATCTATGGGAGGAGGTAATAACGACGCTTCGGGCCGAAACATCCTGATGAAGGGTTTCGGCCCGAAGCGTCGTTATTACCTCCTCCCATAGATGCTGTCTGGCCTGCTGAGTTCTGCCAGCATTTTGTGTTTATTTGTTTCCAGCATCTGCAGATTCACTCGTGTTGCCTTTGTACATCTTTGGATTTGGAGCATTCTGCGGAAACCCATGTGGCCACAGGGAGAACATACAAACTCCTTACAGATAGCAGCAGAAGTTGAACCCCAGTCTTACAGCTGGAGCCGTAAAGAAATTGCCTCTATTGCTACGTTACTCAACTGCAATATAATGCCCCAACAATTACTGTACTCAAAGCCCTGACGCAGGTCGTGTGTGCCAAACACCTTCACTTCCTTATCTACTCGTTTCACTACTTTCTGGGATCTGTGCCTCCAGGGTAAACTTGAAGCATTAGCAAACTGTGTCCTATGTTCTATTCAATGGACAAGTGACTTTGGAGGAGTTCAGAACACTTAACAGACAAGTTATAGAACATGGGCAACTTCTAATAAAGGTGTTCCAGTTGACTCGGCCTGTGCCTTAGCAACCGTAATCATTTCAATTTGCTTACTGGTTTAGTTCATTGATAAAGGCAGGTCCCTGCTGATCTGACCTTGATTAAGAATATTGAACTAATGATTCATGTCGTGACTGTTTAAATAAGTACTGAGTATTGTAGAACTGAAAGTCATTGAGTATATTGCCTTCAAGGTTTCACTATATTATTGTTTCACTTGTTTTCAGAACCCCAATCTGGTTTACTATCACTGATGTATGTCGTGAAATTTATTGATTAGCAGCAGCAGTACAATACACGAAAAAAATACTCTGTTAGGATAATAAGTAGTGCTAAAGAGGAATAGTGAGGTAGCATTCATGAGTTTGCAGACCGTTCAGAAATTTGATGGTGGAGGGGAAGAAGCTGCTTCTGAAACGTTGAGTGCGTGTCTTCAGGCTCCTATACCTTCTCCCTGATGGTAGTAATGAGAAGACAGCATGTCCCTGATGGTGAAGATCTGTAATGGTCGAGGCCTCCTCTGGGGGCATTGTCTTTTGAAGGTGGGCAGGGTTGTGACTGTGATAGGACTGGCTGAGTTTAAAGCCATTTCAGTTTTCCCTTCATTATTGTGTGGTTTATACATCTGGTCATTTTTGAAATAATATATATGACACCTTTTATATGAGGTGTCAGTTGACGGGATCTCTGACGATGCAGAACTCCTTTTGGGCCCAGTTTGAGCTTGTGTCCTGTTCTTCTGCTGTAACCCCATTTTAAAGTGGGTTGCTCCTGGATGCTGTGCATTTTCTGCATAGAATTTGGGGATGGAAGGCAGATTAACCTCCTCAGGCTAAGAAGTGAGACATCAGTGAATGGCTTCTTGTTTCATCTGCAGTAAAGCAAGGGAGAGCGAGAACTGCATTTCTGTAGCGCCTCTCTATGACCATTGCAATCAGCGAAGTTCACCCAAAGTTTGGCCACTGCCACCGTGTGCATAGCAAGATCCCACAGTGTTCTGGTCCTGACTGGGTAATTACTGAGGGAGGCTGAGTATTCTGCTCACACCGACATGTCTGTCCACGGCCTGTACGCACCTTAAAGTGATGTCCTGTGGTACTAGCCATTTCTTCCCCGGGGGAAAGGCGCTGACAGTCCACTCCATCTCTGCCTCTTATTATCTTCATACACCTTATTCATGGGACTTCTCACCAATACTTCATTTGCTTCACTGCCTAAGGTCAATTCAATTCACTCTTTCACCCAATCAACTGCAGTCTGCTGCTCCGTAGTGATGTTAACATTCAATTCCTAATTTTATAATTCATGCACTCCCATCTTTTCAAAACCAGCATCAAAACTTAATGCTTCTGCTTTTCCCAAGTGACTGTCTATCAACTGGAAAATGCATTTCGGCAGCTGTAGTTATGTGTGAGATTCATTCGTCTGCTAAACCTGTTCCAAAGTCTCTCAGTTAATAATTTAATCCTAATTAACTCTATCCTATCTTCAAAGAAACACAGTGATAGTTTTAAAGCAAAACACAGTTCATTGAGAATATTCAGATTCAGTAAATTATCACATGTACATGGAAACATACAGTGAAATGCGTTGTTTGTGTTTATGACCAACACAAACCAAGGATGTGTTGGGGGCAGCCAGCAAATGTTGACACACATTCTGACACCAACACAGCACACCCACCACATTCAGCAGAACAAAGTAGTGACAGCAATGATGTGAGAACAGCAGGAAATCAAGCCCCTTTCCTCCCACTCCCTCACACATGCAAACAGGCCTCTAACTCCAGGACAAGGCTGCTTCTGGGCCTTCAGCCTCACAGTCACTGGGCCTGTAATTCACAGGCTCGCATCATAGGTTGGGGACAAGCAACGGCAGGTTGTGCGGACTGCACTCTCACACATGCCCCTCTGTGTTGAAACATTGATCAATAAATCACTTCCTCCAACAGCTCATTCCTTATGCCCTCTGTTCTGTGCATGAAGTTTCCCCCTCAGGTTGCATTCACATATTTCCCCTCTCACCTTAAAGCTATGCCCTCTAACTTTTGATCCTCGTTCCCTGAGCAAAAGGCTGCGTGCATTCACCGATGGGGCCTGTAAAAAAGTGGTGAGCACTGCCCAGTCTGTCACAGGATGTTGAGCATGGAATAAACCCATAGAGTGTAGGAGCATGAGGGCAGATTCGGCAAATGATGAGGGATATAAATAGGGTAAATGCAAGTGGGCTTTTTCCACTGAGCTTGGGCGAGACTATATAACCATATAACAATTACAGCACGGAAAGAAGCCATCTCGGCCCTTCTAGTCCGTGCCGAATGCTTACTCTCGCCTAGTCCCACCGACCTGCACTCAGCCCATAATCCTCCATTCCTTTCCTGTCCATATACCTATCCAATTTTACTTCAAATTACCCTATCGAACTGCCTCTACCACTTCTGCTGGAAGCTCGTCCCATACAGCTACCACTATGAGTAAAGTTCCCCCTCGTGTTACCCCTAAACTTTTGCCCCTTAACTCTCAACTCATGTCCTCTTGTTTGAATCTCCCCTACTCTCAATGGAAAAAGCCTATCCACATCAACTCTATCTATCCCCCTCATAATTTTAATTACCTCTATCAAGTCCCCCTCAACCTTTTACGCTCCAAAGAATAAAGACCTAACTTGTTCAACCTTTCCCTGTAACTTAGGTGCTGAAACCCAGGTAACATTCTAGTAAATCTCCTCTGTACTCTCTCTATATTGTTGACATCTTTCCTATAATTCGGTGACCAAAACTGTACACAATACTCCAAATTTGGCCTCACCAAGAACTAGAGACTAGAACTAGAGGTCATAGGTTAAGGGTGAAAGGTTTAAGGGGACCATGAGGGGGACCTTCTTCACTCAGAGGGTGGTGAGAGCGTGCAGTGGAAGTGGTGGATGCGGGTTCGATTTCACCATTTGGATAGGTACGTGGAGAAGGTAAAAGGGCTGAAGAAGAAGGAATCTGTGAGGAGAGGAATGTGGACCATGGAAGAAAGGGAAGGAGAAGCAGCTCCTGATACTGCCTGACTCACTGAGTTCCTCCAGCATTTTGTGTGCATCGCTCTGGATTTCCAGCATGTGTTTATAGGTATGGAGCGAGACAATGGCATAGTTGAGGGGCAGGGAACGGCAGGAATGCTTGGGTTTCTCCAATGCCTCCTGTGTAAGTTCTGAAACAAGAAAGGAAGGTTTTTGAGCAAACACTTGGCCAAAGAGGGGTGCTTGCAGGGATATCCAAAAGGAGGGGATTCTGGAGCTGTATATGAAGACATAGTGATAGTGATGTGCATGAATTAGACAGAGGTCAAAGTCATCAGAAATGATGAAAAAGAGAGAGATGAGAGATGAAATCACTAAGACCTTATAATCAGTGGAAGGTCACATTCTTTTGTGTTTAAGAATGTGACTATAATTACCTGTAATCTAGCATACTAAAATTGTGGACTTGTTTAGTGCCAGATCTTCTGTTAAATTACCACTGTCTGACAGTCTAATTGATAGTCGCAGTTGTGTACACAGCAGCTGTAAAATTGCCTTACACGGTGGAGTCACATTGCAAACCTGCCACTCACCCTGGGATTGAGTCCTGCCCTCTGCCTCAACTCTCTAATTGATGGCTTGCAGTCTGAGGGACTCTTTAGTACCACGCCGATCTCAGGGTCATGGAGTTGTGAAGTACAGGAACAGGGCCATGTCCCATTCCCCACAATGTCTGTACCCCTTTATGCCTTGCCGACTTAAGAATCTGCCGGTTACATGTGATTGGATGTGATCACGCCACCCCCTCTAGCTTCTCCGTGTAAAACTGGACCCTTCAGTTCTGGTGGAGATGGAAATGGACATCTCCTGCATCGAGACCATTTATCTGGACTGAAGGAGAGGTGGCGAGATAGCCGGTAAAAGAGATGGAGGGGGAGTTCTGACAAAGAGTTTCAACCTGAAATGTAAACCATTTATTCCTCTCCATATCTGCTGCTTGACTTGCTGAGGTCCTCCCCTAATGAGTAAACAAAGAAATAGATCCAGTGATGAGCAGAATGGTGCAAGTATTCAAGATTCAAGACTGTTTCTGTCGTTCTTCAGTACAGGAGTGGAAAGGAGAATGGATCCAGTGAGGCATAAAAAACACACTAAGCAAACAATAAAAAACAAAAAAAGGAACACTATGAAACACAATGTGCAAGTATATGTTATATTGAATAAAGTGACACTAGATGATGTGTATGTACTGTTTGATGGGATTGGTGGGATGGGTTAATGGGTGGAGGTGTTGCTCAGCTTGATGGCTTTGGGTAAGTGACTGTTTTTGAGTCTAATGGTCCTGGTGTGGATTCTGCGTAACCTCTTCCCTGATGGGAGTGGGGCGTACAGTCCATGAGCAGAGTTGGCAGGATCCTTCAAGATATTGCTGTATTTTTCCCCCTGACATCTTTCTCTATGTATGTCTTTGATGACAAGTAGGCTGGTGCCGGTGTTGCATTCAGCAGTTTTGACCAACCGTTGTCATGCCCTCCCGTCCGCCGCAGTAGTTTCCGTACCACACAGTAAAGCAGCATGTTAGAATGCCCTCCACTGCACCTCTGTAGAAGCTCTGTGTGCATTGACCATCTCTCTTCAGCATCCTTGAATATTATGAAGTAAACTGAAGTAGTGCTGAAAGAAATGGTGAAATGACAGCAATGGAGTTGCTGAGAGAAGTAAAACTAAGAAGCGGAGAATGTAGCAGCACCTTCAGGAGGGGGATGTGAAAAAGATGGCTGGTTCAGGAGCTCCAATAACTCTGGGGAAGAAGCTTTTCTCAAGTCTGGTTACCTGGGCTTTCAGGATCCTATATCTTCCCTCAGAAGGTAGAAGAGAGAAAGGGAATGGTCTGTGTGGCATTCTTGATGAAACTGTCAGCCTTTCTGAAGCAATGCACCATGAAGGTGGACAAGGTGAGTTTGTGATGGACTCGGCGATGTTTTCTACTCTCTGCAGGTACTCTTTTCCTCACATCCGAACTGCTAGAGGTAGAGGGGGGGGGGGGTAGAAGTAGGATTCATATGCAAATGTTTCTTCCCGAAAGAAATCAAAACAATTAAGCATTGAAAGGATCAATACAATGAGTCAATGAATTATTCAAAGTGCTGGTACACCTCTGATCAAAGGTGAGGTGGTGATTATCAGGCAGGAACATGGGATTGAGATCACATCAATTCTAATCTCTGTAAATTATAGAACAGTCAGAAAGGATTGTATAACCAAATTCTGCCCATATATCATATACACGTAGTGGCCATTTACATCTGTAGGTCCCATTTAAATCCTCACTCATTTCCTCTCACCCATGACCCCTCACTAAATTCACCTCTCAAGGACCCTGCAGTTGTCCAAAGTGTTGGATGAAATTTAGTAACTAAGTATTTTAAAAATTCAAAATCAGGACCAGATAATATTTAAATAATTTCAATTATTTGGAAGGTGGCAATTTATTTTAATAATTTAATGATTTGATTGAAGCCCTTAGGAAGAGTGTGAATGTTTGTAATGGCTAATGCTTCCTTGTAATGCTGAGGTGACTAAGCTGTTTACAGTATGTGCTACTTCAAGTGCCTCTGTAGCTGCAAATCTGTAAGCGATGCAAACAGTTAGAGTCATTGAGCACTACAGCCCAAAAACAGGCCATTCAGCCCATCTGGAACATGCCAAACTATTACTCTGCCTAGTCCCATTGACCTGCACCAGGACCATTGTCCTTCATACCCTCCCATCCAAGTTTCTCTTAAATGTTGAAATTGAACCTGCATCCCTCACTTCTGCTTGCAGCTCATTCCACACCCTAACCACCATCTGAGTGAAGGAGTTTTCCCTCAAGTTCGCCTTAAATATTTAATCTTTCACCCCTAACCTGTGATCTGCAGTTCTAGTCTTACCCAACCTCAGTGAAAAATGCCTGCTTGCATTTATCCTATCAATACCACTCATAATTTTATATACCTCTATCAAATCTCTCCTCATTCTCCCATACTCCAGGAAAAATAAAGCTATACAACCTTTCCCTAAGTTCAGAGATTCAAATGATTTCTTCAGGAACAGAACAAACCTGAAGACTGTAATGTTACTTGAACATCAGCCCAAATTTCACTTGGACCCTGTACGTCTGTGACTGAGCACAAGTTTGTCAATGGTACCACTACAGAGGATTGTATCTCAAACAGTGATGAGTCAGCATACAGAAAGGAGATAAAGAGCATAGTGACCTGATGTCATGACAATCTTCCCCTCAATTTCAGCAAAACTAAAAGACTTCAGGAAGGGGTGGAGCACTTGCTCCTGTCTACATCAATGGCGTTGACGTGCAGAGGGTTGAGAGCTTCATGAGTCTGCTGTGGTCCACTCACGTAGATACCATGATGAATAAAGCTCACAGATGCCTCTACTTCCTTAGGAGGCTAAAGAAATTTGGCAGGTCCCTGTCGACCCTTACCAATCTTTATCAATGCATCATGGTTTGGTATGGTAATTACTCTGCAAGTGACCACAGGAAACTGCGGAAAGTTGTGGCGAGAGACAGCTCAGCTCATCACAGAGACCAGTTTCCTCTCCATGGACTCTGTCTACAATTTTCGTTGTCCCAGTATAACACCCAGCATAATCAAAGACCTCATCCACCCTGGACCTTCTCTCTTCCTCCTCCTTCCAAAGAGCAGAAGATACAAAAACCTTAAAACATGTACCACCAGGCTCAAGGACAGCTTCTATCCCGCCGTTATAAGACTGTAGTTAGCTATATAAGAAGATGGACTCTTGACCTCATAATGACTTACACTTATTTTTTACCTGCACTGCACTTTCTCTGTCAATGTAACACATTATTCCGCATTTTGTTATTGACTCACCTTCTTCTACTTCACAGACTCACTGTATAACTATTTTCCTTCTACTCGAACAGTATGCAAGAGAAGCTTTTCAGCATGTGACAGTAACAAATCAAACCCGAAACCGAAGTGCTTCACAATAAGTCCTTTCATATTTAATTTCACCATTTCCTTATCACAAGTCCTTGTTACTTCATTGCTACACACAATGTTCCCTGAGGTCAAGAAGTGCAGAATAGATGTAATTCCAAGCAAGCGAAATTCAGCCTGAAGTGAAAATATGTGTTGCCAGTTTCTATTAGCTAATATGAAAGTTTTGTCACAGTCAGTACATATGAGTCAAATTCATAGTGTTACTGATCCTCATTTGGCCTCTTCACGCCTATGCTAGCTCTCCAGACAATCCCATTAACTCCATTCCGACCTCCATCGAGGATGCTCTGAGAGATACAGAACAGTAATAGGCCCTTCTGGCTCAACGAGCCTGTGCACCCAATTACACCGATGTGACCTATTAACCCACTAACTTGTACGTGTGTGGAATGTGGGAGGAAACCGGAGCAGCTGGGGTAAGCTCACGTCGCCACAGGGAGAATGTACAGACAGCCGCAGAGTCGTAACCGGGACTCTGGCACCGTAAAACGTTACCCTACTATGTGCCTTGAAAAGGTGGCACCTCAAGAAGAACCCTCACCATCGGGCACATGCTCTCTCCTTATTACTGAGGCATTCATACGATTATTATTTCCATAAGTATTGCATTATTTTTTTCTGTTTGGTTTGAAATGTTTAAAAAATGCTGCAGTTCTTGCTAACTAAGGACCCTCAGCATCCAGGACATGCCTCTTCTCATTACCACTGTCTGGGAGGAGGTACAGGAGCCTCGAGACGCACATTCAACCTTTCCAGATCGGCCTCTTCCCCTCTGCCATCGGATTTCTGATGGGTCCATGAACAGCACCTCACTATTCTTTTGCACGGTTTACTTATTACTGTAACTTGTAATGACTTGCTAACCCTGCACTGTACCGCTGCCTCAAAATGACAAATTTCATGGCATGTGTCAGCAACAGGAAACCTGATTCTGATTCTAGTTCCGGAGTTAAAGGTAGAGTCATGCAGGATTTATCTCGGTAAAGTGAGACCATGGCAACCATCAAACACCCCATTCACACATATCCTGCACACTGATCCCACTTTGTTCTCCTGCTATCTCCTTCAACTCCCCCCAGATCCCGGAGGAGGAGTATTTGGGAAGGCACAGAGAACCATGAGTCCAAGTGTGGGAGCGCATCAAAACCAAATCAAACCCACAGGAGGAGCCGCCCCATAGGTCACAGAGTCCATGAGTCCCACAACGGTCCCATTAAATATAAAAATTAGCTGTATTTGCCACAAGTACGTGGAAACATACAGTGAAATATGTCATGCATATAAAGGACCAACACAATCTGAGGATGTGCTGGGGGCTTCTGGCACCAACATAGCATGGCCATAACTTTAAGCAACACACACAAAATGCTGGTGGAACGCAGCAGGCCAGTCAGCATCTATAGGGAGAAGCACTGTCGACGTTTCGGGCAGAAATCCTTCGTCAGGACTCAGAAGGGTCTCGGCCCGAAACGTCGACAGTGCTTCTCCCTATAGACGCTGCCTGGCCTGCTGCATTCCACCAGCATTTTGTGTGTGTTGTTTGAATTTCCAGCACCTGCAGATTTCCTTGTGATGGCCATAACTTCTGCATCTTTGGAACGTGAGAGGAAACAGGAACATCTTGAGGAAGTGCACAGGGCCACGGGAAAAACGCACAGACTCCTTACTGAAAGTGGCAGTAATTGAACCCCAATTGGTGAATGCTGGCTCTGTAAAGAGATGCACTAACTGCTACACAGCTGTGCTGCCTACAGTCAAGAAAAACGAGATGAACTGATGTGAAATACGAACTCATTTCGGTGTGAATAAATGTAAAATGTTCACTTTATCACAAGGAGCTTAAATAAATTGATACTCATTACAAAACCACAATTACAGAGAGCTATAACCCTTCCAATTTATTTTCTTGCGGTTTGTAGCTCTTTACATGAATATTACAAAATACCCAGGGTTATTTTGAAACATTTTCTTGCAACATTTTGGCTTTTAGCTTGATTACCCCCGTGTTAAAAGTTTCAAAAGTGAATTAAAGATATGCTTCCTGATTCTTGGTTTTTGTCCATGAGAATCCTCATGAATTCAGGGCTGCTGAGTCATGCAGGACAAACAAGGAAATTCCATCTGTGGTCAGTGTTGGGTTTTTGAAGGGAAAATTCTCCAGATTCGCTGGTGAGTGTGACTGTTTTGTACACAGCCAGCGTATTCTTAATGCTGTTTTCTGATTGAAAGGGTATGAAGCCTTTCGAAGATTAGGTTGTTGATGTAAACACAAACAATTCTGGAAATTTTGAGCTACACACACAAAATGCTGGGGGAAACCCAGCAGTTCAGGTAGCATCAATGGTAGGGAATTAATAGCCGCCATTTCAGTCCAAGACCCTTCATCAGGACTGGAAAGGAAGGGGGCAAAAGCCAGAATAAGGATGTGGGGCGGAGGTGAGGGAGGAGTACAAGCTGGAAGGTAATAGGTGAGACCAGGTGACGAGAAAAGGTGCATGGGTGGGGAAGGGAGGATGAAGTAAGAAGCTGTGAGGAGATAGGTGGAAAAGGTAAAGAGCTGAAGAAGGAGGAATCTGATAGGAGAAGACCATGCTCTGTGGAAGGAAGAGAAGGAGGAGGAAAACCAGAGGGTGAAGATGGGCAGGTGAGGAGAAGACGGGGGGGGGGGGGGGTGGGGGCGGGGGTGAGTAAAACCAGAATGGGGAATAGAAAAAAGAGAGAAAATTGTGTTCGGTTCTGGTTGCCTCATTATAAGAAGGATGTAAAGGGTGCAGAAGAGATTTACCAAGATGCTGCCTGGATTAGAGTGTGTGTCTAATAAGGATAGGTTAAGTGAGCTAGGGCCTTTCTTTGGAGCAAAGAAGGATGAGAGGTGATTTGATAAAGGTGCATACAATAATAAAAAGCATTGATAGAGTGGATAGCCAGAAACTTTTTCCCAGAGTGGAAGTGGCTAATATGAAGAGGCATAATTTTAAATTGGTTGTAGGAAGATACAGCAGAGTTGTGAGGGGTAGATTTTTTTAATACAGAGAGTGGGAAGTATGTGGAGTGCCCTACCAGAGGTGGTGGTGGATTGGGGACAGTTAAGAGACTCTTAGACAGGCAACTGGATGATAGAAAATTGGAGGCTGATGTGGGAGGGAAGAGTTAGATTGGTCTTACAGTAGGCTAAAAGGTTGGTGCAACATTTGTGAGCCTGAGGGTCTGTACTATGCTATACCGTTCATTTAAATTTTGAACCAAGTGGAAAGAATAGTGTAATCCTTGTGGAAATAATGATCCCAGAAATGCTTCCAATAAGGTGATTCACCAGTTCTTGCATCCTCCTCTATTTGCAGTCCAGCCACAAGTCGCTACAGGAGACAAAAGCAAAACCATCTGGTTCAACAACAACTACTTTCCTTCAACCACCTGCTTTTTGAACCAACTTCAAAACCCTGATCACTACAGTTCAGCAAAACTATGATCACTTAGCACTACAGTGTGCAGGTTTTTATTCTGAGCATGTTCTTTCTTGTAAAAATTGTGTATAATTTATGTTTATGCTTTTCTGGAGAATGCTGCTTAAATGATGGTATTCCTACTACAGGTAATCTGTGCTTGCATGAATTTGCGCAGGATCTCCTGGTGGCCACCCATTTCAGTTTGACTTTCCACTCCCATTCTGACGTGTCAGTCCATGGCCTCTACTGCCATGAGGTGGCCAAACTCAGATTGGCGGAGCATCACCTCATATTCCATCTCGGCAGCCTCCAACTTGATGGCAAGATCAACAATTTCTCTAACCTCCAGTGATTTCTCCCCTCTCCCCTTCCCTCTTTTTCTATTCCCCTGTCTGACACCCTTCTCACCTCTTATCTTTTCCTCACCTGCCCATCACCTCCCTCTGTTGCCCTTTCTTCCCTTTCTCCCATGGCCTGCTCTCTTCTTCTATCAGATACCTTCTTTTCCAGTTCTTTCCCCCTTCCATCGATCACCTCCAGGTTTCTTACTTCATTCCCCTTCCCTCACCCACCTTCCTCATTGCCACCTTTCACCTGCCAGCTTGTTCTCCTGACCCTTCACCCACCTTCTTATTCTGGCCTCTCCCTCTTTCCTTTTCAGCCCTGATGAAGGGACTCAGCCTGAAATGTCAAATGTTTATTCCCCTCCATAGATGCTTCCTGACCCGCTGAGTTTCTCCAGCATTTTGTGTCTGTTACTCCGGATTTCCAGCACCTGAAGGATCTCTTGCGTTTACTGCATCAGTCCTATAATTTATTTTTTTTAAGCTTATAAAGTAGCAATGCATAATTAAGATTGATTAGCTTTACTTGTCACACGTACCTCGAAACATGCAGTGAAATGAGTCGCTTGCACTGGGGAAGTGCCGGGGGCAGCCCACAAGTGCCGCAGGATCGTGGCTTATTCCCACTTCCCTTCCGTCCCTGAGAAAACATCTTGGTCAGAAACGTTGACTGTTTATTCCTCTCCATTGATGCTTCTAGACCTGCTGAGTTCCTCCAGTGCTTCGTGTGTGTCCTTCAAGTGTCACCACACTTCCAGCCCCAACAGAGCATGTCCACAATTTACTAACCCTAACCCATACACCTTTGAAGGGTGAGAGAAACTGGGGGAAACCCATGTGGTCACAGGAAGAACGCACAGACAGTGTCGGGAAATGAACTCTGATCTTGCAGCTGGCTCTTCAAAGCAATGCACTAATTGATATCTAAACCCCTGCCTTGGGAACACTGATGCGTCAGATCAAGTGTCAGTAACTGGCTGCCAGACCCCCTGGTGTTAGTTTTCACTCCTGTAGTCCATGTGTCCGCCTCTGCTCTTTACAGAGGGCTGGTTGGTTGCACGTAGCTGTGAAGGAGAGACAGGCTAGAGAGGAACCTGTGCAAAGTCACATAGGCACATAGCAAGGCCGCCAGAAGAAACCACAACGGGTAAGTCAGCTGAGTAGACAAAACAATCTGGCCAAAGACCAACACTTGACTTTCGTGCCTGTGGTGAACTTGGCAATGAAGTCGCATAAGGGAGTAGAAATCTGAATATTCCGTCTTAGCCGTTGGGGGTTAGGCTCACAAGCAGAATGATTTTATACCATGCTTTTATTTGATTATAATTTTAAATATCTAGGAGACTTGGAAAGCAAAGCCTTGCTCAGGTGGTGTTGATGTGACGAAGGCTCTGGACACAGACTGTTAGTCATGGTTGTTCAGCAGTGAAATCGGAAGAAATAAGCTTAGAGTCATAGAACACCACAGCACAGGAACTGGTCCTTCGGCCCATCTAGTCCATGTCGGCCTGGTCTTTTGCCTAGTCCCATCTACCTGCATCTGCACCATAGCCCTCCAAACCCCTCCCATCCATGTACTGCAGAGAGAATCATGGGGGTCTCTCTTCCACCCATCTGAAATATTTATCAGGAGTGTTGCATATGCAGGGCACTTAGCATTGTCAAGAATCCCTCCTATCTGTTCCACAATCTCTTTGAACACCCCCTAGCATCAGGTACTGTAACAACAGGTTAAAGACTGTTAGGATGGGAAGGAGTTTCTTTCCCCAGACCATGAGACCGCTGAACTCCCCGCCACCACCCAGATCTCATCACTTATGAAGCACCAGTGGCATTATACTGTTCACCTTTTAACTTGTGTCATAAGTGCGCCTTCTGCAAAATAGCAGTCTTCTGGAATATTTATTATTATTTGGTAACTTATTTGTGGAGATATTACTTTATGTGTTGCCTGTGAGTTAGAAGTAGTGTGTTGTGCACTTTGGCCGGGAGGAACGTTTTGGTTGGTGGTGTACAGCTGAATGACAGTACACTCGAATTTGAACTTGCGCAAACTTCTGTTAAATGTTGCAATTGAATTTGCATAGTCCACTTCTGCTGGCAGCATGTTTTCCCCTCAGATTACCCTTAAGCGTTTCACCTTTTATCCTAACTATGATCTCCGACACTCCAGGAAATGAAGCCCTAACCTGTTCAACCTTCCCTATAACTCAAGTCCTCAAGTCCTGGCAACATCCCTGTAAATTTTCACTGCACTCATTCAAGCTGATGGTATTAATTAATGTGTACTTATTCTTATTACTACCATTGGGAAGGAGGTATAGGAGCCCGACAACCTACACTCAACAGTTTAGGAACAGCTATTCCCCTCTGCCATTAGATTAATTTATTTTTGTAATTAATTAGTAATTGGTAAGTTATTAGTAATTTATTAATTGTAAGTAATTTTTATGCCTCACATAAACATCAAATTTCACGGCATATGTCAGTGATAATAAATTTGATTCTGACTCTGAAGTAGAAGTATCTAAATTGGACAGCTTTAGAGTTTTTATGGTTCTATTAGGTCAGAAACATCAGGGACCCTCACAACCCAGTTCATGCTCTCTTCTCACTGCTGCCATCAGTAAGAAGGTACAGGAGCCTCAGGATCCACACCAGGAACGGTTATTGCCCCTCAACCATCAGGCTCTGATCCAAAGGGGATAACTTCATTCAACTTTACTTGTTCCATCACTGAATTGTTCCCACAACCAATGGACTCAGTTTCAAGGACTCTTCATCTCATGTTCTCGATATTTATTGCTTATTTATTATTATTTCTTTCTGAATTTGTAAAGTTTATTGTCCTTTGCACTCTGGTTGAACACCCAGGTTGGTGTGATCTTTCATTTATTTTATACTGATCATTATTCTTTTACGGATTTAGTGAGTATGCCTGCAAGAAAAAAATCTCATGGTTGTAGATGATGACATGAATGTACTTCGATAATAAATTTACTTTGAACTTTGAATGTATGGATCAGAAGATGTACTGTTCGTAGATTCATGGACTGCTCCGTAGTCTGATGGGGAGAGGATGAAATTGTTTCTGAATTGTTGAGTGCCGTCTTTAGGCTCCTGTACCTCCTCTCTGAAGTTAGTAATGAAAAGAGGGCGAAGGTCTTTAATGATTGATGCTGCCTTCTTCGTGTACTGGCTCTTGAAGATGTCCTTGATGCCTGTGATGGATTAGGCTGAGTCTATAACCCTCTGCATCATTTTGTGGTCCTGTGCACTGGACCCTCCATACCGGTCTACGATAAAAGCAGTTAGAATGCTCTTCATCGTATATCTATAGAAATTTGTAAGAATCTTTGGTGGCACGTCACATCTCCTTAAACTTCTAATGAAGTAGAGCCACTGGCAAGCCTTTCTTTATGATTGCATCAATGTGTTGGGCCCATGATAGGTTGTCTGAGATGTTGATGCTCAGCAATGCTCAGGTCTTTGCTGACCCCTCAATGAGGACTTGTGTGTGTTCTTCCGACTTCTCCTTCAAAACGTCCACCATCAGTCTTGTGGTCTTGCTGACGTTGAGTGTCAGGTTGATGCTGTGACTCCGCCCAACCAGCTGATCTATCTCACTCCTCCTCGTCACCATCTGAAATTCTGCCAACAGTAATGACGTCGCCAGTGCCTGAGCTGTGACTCGTCACACAGTCTTGAGTGGAGACAGAGCAGAGCAGCAGGCCAAGCACACATCTTTGAGGTTTTGACAGTCAGTGAAGAGGAGACGTTAATACCAATCCGCACTGACTGTGGCCTCCTGATAAGGAAAATGAAAGATATGGATACTGATTAGCTCTTTCCAGAGTCTTAATAATGAAGTGCTGTTAAACCCTTTAATAGTCTCGATGAAGATTCTCGGCCTGAAATGTTGACGGTTTATTCCTCTCCAAAGATGCTGCCTGACCTGCTGAGCTCCTCTGGCATTTTGTACTTGTTGCTCTGAATTTCCAGCATCTGCAGAACCTCTTTTGTTTGCCTTCACTACTACTTGTGTCATTCAGCTTCTCCTGGTCTCCCTTCTGTAACACACCTTTCCTTCTCTGCAATTTGACGCTTGTCAGCAAAAACAGGGTGAATGACCACTGTTTTTTTTTTCCATGGAGGGGGATTAAGAACTAGAGGACATAGGCTTAAGATGAAAGGGGAGGGATTTGATTGGAACATGAGGGGGAAAGGTTCATAGGGAAACAGGTCAAATGTGGGCAAGTTATAAGAGGCTGAGGGGTGAGCTTATAGAGGTTTATAAAATCACGTGAGGCATAGATAAAGTGAATGGACACAGACTTTTTTGCAGTGGAGTGTAATGCTAGAGAACATTACATGGAGAAGGAAGGAGAATGGGGTTGAGAGGGATAATATATCAGCCATGATCAGAGAGGATTTGATGGGCTGAATGGCCTAATTCTACTCCAATGTCTTATGGTCTAACAAAGGTTAAAATTAAGAGGGGAAGGATTTAATAGGACCTGAGATGGCACCATTTTTAAAAGAAAAGTGTGGTAGATATATGGGGCAAGGTGCCAGGGAATGGTATAATTGCATTGTTTGAAAGACATTTGCACAGGTATGTGGACAGGGAAGGTTGAGGCAGAGAATACACCAAAGACAAAGTCGGACTAGCTCAGGAAGAAATCATGGCTGGCATAGATGAGTTGGGCTGAAGGGCCCGTTTCTATCCTTTATAACGCTGAATCTTTAACTAATCGCACTTCCATCAGGAATGGAAGAAGGTCCATCAAGCCAGTGCAGACCTTGGCAACATTCACACTGGTGTCTTGGTCCCCAGGGCATAACTTCACACTGTGTAAACCCACTAAGTCATGTCACTGTCTCTTAGCCCTAGCCTCTCCTTTGACACTGTGTAAGAGAGAAAACGTTATCACATGTGTCAGCCGATAGTGCCTTCTCTTTCCATTCCCAGACTGCTGCACATGTAGCATGTACACCTCAGAGGCTACTTTATTAGGTACACCTTAGTTTTGCAAATATCTAATCAGCCGATCATGTGGCAGTAACTCAATGCATAAAAGCATGCAGACATGGTCAAGAGGTTCAGTTGTTATCCAGACCAAACATCGGAGCGGGGAAGAAATGTGCTCTAAGTCACTTTAACTGTGGAATGATTGTTGGTGCGAGATGGGGTGGTTTGAGTATCTCAGAAACAGCTGACCTCCTGGGATCTCCACGCACAACAGTATCTGGAGTTTACAAAGAAGGGTGCAAAAAGCAAAATAGTGAGTGGCAATCCTGTGGGAAAGAATGCCTTGTTAATGAGAGAGGTCAGAGGAGAATGGCCAGACTGGTTCAAGCTGACAGGAAGGTAACCGTAACTCAAATAACCACATGCCATAGCACTGGTGTGTAGAAGAGCATCTCTGAATACACAGCAAGTGGACGGGCTGCAGCACTAGAAGACCACAAAGATAATGCTCAGCAGCCACTTTATTAGGTAGAGGGGGTACCTAATGCAGAGGCCACTGAGTGGAGATATGAGTGCAATGTGGCAGGTGCAGAATGACTCCAGAGTTTTGTGGAATGCTGATGCATGAATATTGCTGCAATGAAGGAAGTGGGGCTACCTGAACTGTGGCCAGCGTTAGTGCGGGGAATGAAGTCACCCTGAGAGGTAATTCATACATTACTTACAGAGTGAATTGTGGTAGTCAGAGGTGTTGCAACTGATTGCTTCAGTTATTAAACAGCACCACTGTGTAATGTGGGCTGATAACTCACCTGTGACATCACAAGCCCAGGTATTAATAACTCAAACGTCTGACCACAGATAATTCCCTAAAATAAAACGGTTGAGTAAGCCATGTAAACCAGGACTTGCGCCAGCTTTTGAGGGAAATGGAGCAAGATATAATTGGAATCAGGTTTATTATCACTGACAAATGTCATGAAATTGATGGTTTGCAGCAGCAGCACATTGCAAAATGTTAAAAATTTTGCTAAGTTGCAATAGGTATTCAAGCTTCAAGACTGCTTATCGTCAATCTTCAGTTCATGAGTGTAAAGGAGAACAAAGTGATTGTTATTCCGGATCCAATGTAGTGTAAGAAACGCAATAAGCCTGAAGACGACAAGAAGAAAACAAAAAAAGCCCCCAATAAATATAAATATAAAAACAATCCTATAAACACAAGACACAAGTCAGAATCAGAATCAGGTTCATTATCACTGGCATGTGATGTAAAATTTGTTAACATAGCAGCAGCAGTTCAATGCCATATATAATATAGAAGAAAAAATATAAAATAATAACAATAAAGAAATAAGTAAATCAATTACAGTAATTACAGTATATATTGAATAGATTAAAAATTGTGCAAAAACCAGAAATATTTATTAAAAAAGTGAGGTAGTGTCCAAGGATTCGATGTCCATTTAGGAATCGGATGGCAGAAGGGAAGAAGCTGTTCCTGAATCACTGAGTATGTGCCTTCAGGCTTCTGCACCTCCTACCTGATGGTAACAGTGAGAAAAGAACATGCCCTGGGTGCTGGAGATCCTTAATAGTGGACGCTGCCTTTCTGAGACACCGCTTCTTGAAGATGTCCTGGGTACTTTGTAGGCTAGTACCCAAGATGGAGCTGACTAAATTTACAACCCTCTGCAGCTTCTTTTGGTCCTGTGCAGTAGCCCCTCCACACCAGACAGTGATGCAGCCTGACAGAAGTAACTGTTGTATAGATAGACTGACCTTATGTACCTAAATTGTTGCTAGGTGATGTGTTTGTAGTGGTGATGGGGAATGGGTGGGTGTTGATCAGCCTGACAGCTTGTGGGAATTAACTATTTTTATATATTTATTTATTGGGGTACAGCCCAGAATAGCCCCTTCGAGCCACGCTGCCCAGCAAGTCCCTGATTTAATTCTAACCTAATCACGGGACAATTTACAAAGGCCAATCCTGAATCTAGTGGCTCTGGCCTAGATGCAGTGCAACACATACAATATGTCAGAGGAATGCAGCAGGCCAGGCAATGACTGCGGGAAAGAATGAACAGTTGATGTTTCAGGCCGAGACCCTTCCTCATGACTCAGTCCTGATGTCCTGACTGAACCCTGATGAAGGGTCTCGGCCCTAAAAGTCAACTATTTATTCTTTTCCACAAGTGCTGCCTGGCTTGCTGAGTTCCTCCAGAGTTTTGTGTGTGTTGTTCTAGATCTCCAGCATTTTCTCTTGTTTATAGACGCCGGGTAGCCTCTTTCCTGACGGGAGTGGGACGAACAGTCCTGCAGTAGGGTGGTTGGGATCCTTGATGATATCCCTGGCCTTTCTCCGGCACCCTTATATATAAAAAAATAAATAAGTAGCTCAAAAAAGAGCAAAGATAGCGAGACAGTGTTCGTGATCCCTTTGGATGGCGGAGGGAAGAAACTGTTCCTTAAACTTTGAGTGTGTTTCTTCAGGATCCTGGACCTCCTCCCTGATGGCAGAGGAGATGATCCTGGGTGGTGGAAGGCCTTAATGTTGAATGCTGCATTTTGAGGCCTTGCCTTTTGAAGATGCCTTCGATGGTGGGGAGGCTGGTGCCCACGATAGAGCTGGCTGAGTTCACACCTCCTGCAGCTTTTTCCGATCCTGTGCAGTTGACCCCCCATACCAAAAGGGATGGGGGCAGAATTAGGCCATTTGGCCCATTGTATCTGCTCTGCCGTTCATTCCATCATGGCTGTTTCATGATCCCTCTCAACCCCATTCTCTTGTTTTCTCCCCATAACCTTTGACGGCCTTACCAATCAACAACCTATCAAACTTTGTTTTAAAGACACCCAATAACTTGGCCTCTACAATTGTCTGTGGCAATGAATTCCCCAGATTCACCACCCTCTGGCCAAAGAAATTCCTTCTCATCTCTGTTCTAAAGGGATGTCTTGTATACTGAGGCTGTGTCCTTCGCTCCTAGACTCTCCCACTATTGGAGACATCTTCACCTCCGCTTTATCTTGGCCTTTCAATATTCTGTAGATTTCAATGAGATCCCATGCCATTCTTCTAAACTCCAGTGAGTATAGGCATAGAGCCTTCAAACACTCCTCATACTCTTTGTTAACCTTTTCATTCCTGGGTTCATTTTTATGAATCACCTCAGGGCACTCTCCGATGTTAGCACATCCAAATTGAAGTTTTAAGTTTAATTATCACTCTACCATACATGAATGTAGCCAAAAAAAAATTGTATTCCTTTGGGGCCAAGGTGCAAAACACATTATCAACGAACCACAGCACACTGTGCATAGCACGAATAGCACATGTGGTTATGATTTCAATCAGAACATACAGTCACAAAGAGAATAAAATAACATAGCCCAAGTTCCTGAGTAGCATGGATTTAGATTGTTCTGGTCTAGTTTGTTCTTCCACTGAGCGAACACTGGAGGCAGCAAAGATGGGAAGGGGGAGAGTCCCCAAACAAGCTCAGATTCCAGCACACATGACAGAGACCCCTGCTCTCTTACCAACACTGTGTCTGAGGCTTAGTCCTTGCCACAACCAAAGTAATACATCTCCCCCTGCCATCAGTCTTACCAATGAACCAGTGAATCGGACTTGCACTATTCTATGTTACCAATGTCCAACAGTATCTTATGATCCCAATAAAAATGTTCAGTTGCACACGATCTCCGCACAACAGTGTGCACCAAGTCCAGGTGGCAGGACAACAGTATGCAGTAAGTGTAGCCCCATCGCTGTTGAGTAACTGACTGATTAGATAGATCTGCCGTACTTGATGTTTGTGACCTGCAACGAATAAAAACACTTACAAGACAATTAAATGCTGCATTGATAGGGCCCAGAGTGGCTGCTGCTTCCCAGTGTGACACCATCTTACTGACTTTCTCATGTGCAGCACCTTCTTAAAGGCCTTCTGAAAATCCAAGCACACAACATCCACTGACTCTCCTTTGACTATCCTGCTTATTATTTCTTCAAAAAGTTCCAACAGATTTGTCAGGCAAGATTTTCCCTGATGGCAGCTTATTTTATCATGTCCCTCTATGTACCCTGATACCTCATCCCTGACAATCAGCTCCAATATCTTCCCCACCACTGAGTTCAAACTAACTAGCCTATACTTTCTTTCCTTCTGCCTCTCTCCCTTCTTGAAGAGTGGAGTGACATTTTCAATTTTCCTTTCCTTCAGAACCATGCCTGAATCAATTGATTCTTGAAAGATCACTACTAATGCTCCCACAATCTCTTCAGCCACCTCTTTCAGAACCCTGGGGTGTACACCGTCTGGTCCAGGAGACTTATCTACCTTCAGTCCTTTCAATTTCTCAAGAATCTTCCTCCTAGTAATGGCAACTTCACCCTCATTCTTCTAAACTCATATTCAGTACAGGCCCAGAGCTATCAAATGTCCCTCCTACACTCCTTTTGATCCCAGGATCATTCCACTGAAGCTTTACTGGACCTGCTCCAATGGCAGCATATCCTGTATCAGATAAGGGGCCCAAAACTGCTCACAATATTCCAGGCGTAGTCTGACCAATTCCTTATAAAGCCTCAGTTTTACATCCTTGTTTTTATATTCTAGTCCCCTCAAAATGAATGCTAGCCTTGCATTTGCCTTCATCACCACTGACTCAACCTGCAGTAAATCTTTAGAGGATCCTGCACAAGGACTCCCAAGTCCCTTTGCTCCTTTGATTTTTGAATTTTATCCCTCTTTAGAAAATAGTTTATACCTTTTTCCATACACTTTCCTACATTATATTCCATCTGCCAATTCGTTGCCCATTCACCCAATCTGTCTAAGTCCTTCTCCAGAATCCTTGCTTCCTCAACGCTACCTACCCCTCCAACCATCTTTGCATCATTGGCAAATTTGGCCACAAAGCTATCAATTCCATCATCCAAAATATTGACATATGCTCAGTGGCCATTTTATCAGGTACACCTGCTCATTTCTGCAAACATTTAATCAGCCAGTCATGTGGTAGCAGCTCCATGCATAAAAGCATGCGGACATGGTCAAGAGGTTCAGTTGTTGTTCAGAGAAAGCATCAGAAAGGGGAAGAAATGTGAACTAAGTGACTGACTATGGAATCAGATGGGGTGGTTTGAATACCTCAGAAAATATTGATCCCCCTCCTGGGATTTTCACACACAACAGTCTCTAGAGTCTACAGAGAATGGTGCGAAAAACAAAAAACATTCAGTGAGTAGCTGTTCTGTGAGTGAAAATGCCTTGTTAATGAGATGGGTCAGAGGAGAAAGGCCAGACTGGTTCAAGCTGACAGGAAGGTGACAGTAACTCAAATATCTGCACATTACAACAGGAGAGCATCTCTTGAAGTGGATGGGCTACAGCAGCAGAAGACCATGAACATACGTTCAGTGGTATTCCATTCTTTTAGGTACAGGAGGCCCTTAATGAAGTGACAGCGAGTGTACCTGAAGAGATGTGGTCCCAATGCCAACCCCTGTGGAACACCACTAGTCACCAACAGCCAATATGGAAAGGACCCCTTTAATCCCACTTTTTGCCTTTTGCCCGTCAGCCAAACTTCTATCGATGCTGGTATCTTTCCTGTAATACCACGGGCTCAAATTTTGTTTATCAGCTTAATGTGCAACACACCTAGTCAAGGGTCTTCTGAGACCTCCATTTAAACAACAACTCTTTGTCTATACTGCCTGTTATTTTCGCAATGTATTCCAATTGATCTGTCAGGGAAGATTTCTCCTTAAGGAAACTATGCTGACTTTGGCCTGTTTTATCACATGCCCCCAAGTACCCCGAAATCCCATCATTAATAATGGACTCCAAAAAAGTTCCCTATCATAGGCTACTAGTTTATAATTTCCTTTCTTTTGCCTCCCTCCCTTCTTAAAGAGTAGAATGCTGTTTTCAATTTTCCAGTCCTCTGGAACCATTCCAGAACTTGGTGATTCTTGAAAGATTGTTACTAATGCCTCCTCAAAAATAGACTAATAGACTCAAGGACACCCCTCCAGTCTCGGCCCTTCCATCATCTCTATCATCTCCCCCATCAAGCAGAACACACAAAAGTTTCAGAGCACATGCTGTCAAGCTCATGGACAGCTTCTACCCTACTGTTATCAGACTCAACATCTGGTGAGACAATGGAAAACTCCAGCCAGGAATCACCCCACGGACTGAAGATCTTTCCGCACCTGAGGTGTCCCAGTGCCAAAGAAGAGACAAAGTGAGTGCCCCCTCTGACACCCTAATCCATTCATCAACGGGAAGAGAGGATCTGATGGCCTCGATCATCAGTCAATGTATCTTGGAGGTGGTTTGATGATCTGGATTGCATCTGGAAGCTACATTGAAGCCCCTTGCTGGAGCTGGAGCAGGCGAGAGGAGTTGAGCTGGAGGTCAGGAGCAGATGGGCAGCGACTTGGCCACCACTGCTGACTCGCCAACTGGAGAGTGTCGTGGTTAAGGGTCGAAACACTCTATGAAGGGTGGGCACCACCTGGCAACATTGGCTGTCGGCTAAAGGCTACAGTTACCTCATCAGGTAACAAGAGAACACCCTGTTGAAGGATTGCTATACTTGCACTGGGGCCGGTGCAGAAGGTTCACCAGATCGAAGGAACTGATATATCCCAGTAGAACTGATTGAAATGTAGATAAACGAGAGGTTGTAGCGGTGTGCTACAAACAGCGCTAAAATTACGACACGGAGTCGGTAACTGCAGTCGAAGGAAAAACTTTATTCGAAAACTTCAGCCTCACTTTTAAGCCTCTGTCAACCGGCCCCCCATGGCGAAGAGGCTCCAAAGCTCTGTGCTCGCAAACCCCCGTAGGCTATCTAATTGTGAGTCGGTTCGCATACGCTAGGAAATGAGCCGCCACATAACCCCCCCCCAGAACCGGCGATACACCCCCCAATGTCCACAGCCTGGGCCAGAACCTGCTTGGGAGGTCGGCCTCTGCGCCGAGGCGCCGGAAACTCGGCCGGTTGCGCCAGGTCCACATGGGCCGGCTTGAGGCGGTCCACCGTGAAAACCTCCTCCTTCCCCCCAACGTCCAGCACGAACGTGGACCCGTTGTCCCGGAGCACCGTAAACGGCCCCTCGTATGGCCGCTGCAGCGGTGGCCGATGCCCGCCCCTTCGTACAAACACAAACTTACAGTTCCGTAGGTCTTTGGGTACGCAGGTCGGGTGCCGCCCATGCTGTGAAGTGGGTATGGGGGCCAGGTTACCGAGCTTCTCGCGAAGTCTGCCCAGGACTGCAGCGGGTTCTTCCTCTTGCCCCCTCGGGGCTGGTAGGAACTCCCCGGGGACGGCCAGGGGCGCGCCGTATACCAACTCGGCCGACGAGGCGTGCAGGTCGTCCTTGGGCGCTGTGCGGATGCCGAGAAGGACCCATGGAAGCTCGTCCGCCCAGTTGGCTCCTCGCAGGCGGGCCATGAGGGCCGACTTCAGGTGACGGTGGAAACGCTCCACTAGCCCGTTCGACTGTGGGTGGTAGGCAGTGGTGTGGTGCAGCTGAGTCCCCAAAAGGCTGGCCATAGCTGACCACAGGCTGGAGGTGAACTGGGCGCCTCTGTCGGAGGTAATGTGGGCTGGTACACCAAAGCGGGATATCCAGGTGGCGATCAGGGCTCGGGCGCAAGATTCGGAGGTGGTGTCGGTGAGCGGGACCGCCTCTGGCCATCTTGTGAACCGGTCCACGATAGTCAGGAGGTAACGCGCTCCGCGCGACACTGGCAGGGGGCCCACGATATCCACATGAATGTGGTCGAAACGCCGGTGGGCGGGATGGAACTGCTGCGGTGGGGCTTTGGTGTGCCGCTGAACCTTGGCCGTCTGGCAGTGCATGCACGTCCTGGCCCATTCACTGACCTGTTTGCGGAGTCCGTGCCAAACGAACCTGCTGGAAACCATCCGGACAGTTGTCCGGATGGAGGGATGCGCCAAGTTATGAATGGAGTCGAAAACACGGCGCCGCCAGGCTGCGGGGACGACCGGACGGGGCTGGTTGGTGGCGACGTCACAGAGTAGGGTCCTCTCACCTGGGCCCACGGGGAAGTCCTGGAGCTGCAAACCAGAGACTGCAGTCCTGTAACTCGGAATCTCCTCATCTACCTGCTGTGCCTCTGCCAGTGCCTCAAAGTCTACCCCTTGGGAAAGGGCATGAACGGTAGGGCGAGAGAGCGCATCCGCCACGACATTGTCCTTACCCGAGACGTGCCGGACATCCGTTGTGTATTCAGAGATGTAGGGTCATTGGGCCGGGGGTTAGTGGGCTCTGCGGCCGGGCCTGGACTGGTTTGCTGCCGGGAGCGTGGCTGGGAGATCTGTGCGATGGACGCCCCGCTCACCTTTTTGGCGTTCCACAGCAAGTCCGCCTGGGCTGCCACCTTCCGAGGGTCACTGAAATCCGCGTCGGACAGCAGCAGGCGTATGTCCTCGGGCAGCTGCTCCAGGAATGCCTGCTCAAACATGAGGCCTGTGTGTCCCTCGGCCAGAGACAACATCTCGTTCATTAAAGCCGATGGAGGTCTGTCGCCCAAGCCATCCAGGTGCAGTAAACGGGCAGCCCGCTCGCGCCGTGAGAGTCCGAAAGTCCTGAGGAGCAGAGCTTTGAATTCCGTGTACTTGCCGTCTGCCGGGGGCGACTGTACGAACTCCGCGACCTGGGCAGCTGTGTCCTGGTCGAGGGAGCCCACCACGTAGTAGTAGCGGGTGTCTTCTGAGGTGATCCGGCGAACGTGGAATTGGGCTTCGGCTTGCTGGAACCATAGGTCCGGGCGCTGTGTCCAGAAACCCGGCAGTTTCAACGAAACCGCATGAACAGAGGCGGCGTCGGTCATTTCTGGTCCAAAAATCGTTTGGACCGTCGGGGTCACCAATTGTAGCGGTGTGCTACAAACAGCGCTAAAATTACGACACGGAGTCGGTAACTGCAGTCGAAGGAAAAACTTTATTCGAAAACTTCAGCCTCACTTTTAAGCCTCTGTCAACCGGCCCCCCATGGCGAAGAGGCTCCAAAGCTCTGTGCTCGCAAACCCCCGTAGGCTATCTAATTGTGAGTCGGTTCGCATACGCTAGGAAATGAGCCGCCACAAGGTGATCTTATCCATAGGATGGCACAATAGTGTAGTGGTTAGTATAACACTATTACAATGCCAGCCAGCGATCAGCGATTGGGGTTCAATTCCAGCCGCCGTCTGTAAGGAGTTTATATGTGACAGCGTGGGTTTGCTCCGGGCGCTCCGGTTTTCTCCTACATTCTAAGACACACAGGTTAGGGTTAGTAAGCTGAGGGCATGTTATGTTGGCACCAGAAGTGTGGCGACATTTTGCAGGCTGCCTCCAGCACATCCTCAGACTGCGATGGTCGTTGATGCAAGTGATGTCTTTCACTGTATGTTTTGGTATTTCGACGTACCTGTGGCAAATAAAACTAATCTTTTAATCTTTGAAATGTACACAATTCTGCAGACTTGACAGAAAGTTGCTGAGAGGTTGTTTCCCTTGCTACAAAGTCAAAGTTTAAAGTTCAAAATAAATTTATTATACAGGCAGTCCCCGGGTTATGAACAAGATCCATTCCTAAGTCTGTCTTTAAGTCGAATTTGTGGGTAAGTCAGAACAGGTACGGTTCTTATTTAGCATCGTTAGTCAAATGCTTTTTTCCCTCTTTCGAAATGTAGGTCCTTTCAGGCATTTGTTTCCAAAATAAGCAAGTCTCGTCTACATTAAATATTTGGTCTGGCAAATAACCTCCCTCCTCAATAATTTTTTTTTCAACATTTTAGGAAAATCACTCGCAGCACTTATGTCAGCACTCACTGCTTCACCTTGCACTATAATATTATGTAAATTTGCCCTCACTTTGAAACGATTGAACCAGCTCCTACTCGCAACTAATTCTTCACCACAATCGCCTTCACTTGTTGATTGTGTAGCTTTTAAATCATTGAAAAGGCTTTGAGCCTTTTCTTGCACTAAAGTAAGGCTAATAGGTATTTTACACTGATTTTGATCATCTAACCAAATTATCAATAGCGTTTCCATGTCAAACCTCTGCGTTGCTTAGTAATAATTGTAGATTTCATCGGGGCAGGGCCTTTCACATGCTCCATTATTCTCACCTTATCCTTTAAAATTGTTCTGATCCTTGACCGACTATAGCCTAACCCTTTTCCAATGACTGATGGTGTTTCACCTCTTTCAGATTGCTTTATTATTTCCACCTTATTTGCAACCATAATCGTTTTCCTTTTCTTTGATGCATCACCAGCACTTGCATCGGATTTACACTTTGAAGCATAGTTACAAGGGTAAATAAGAAAATTTTTTAATATTATAGGCTTTATGGCAGTCCATTCGTAAGTACGAGTTGTCCGTAAGTTGGACATTCTTAACCGGGGACTTACTGTAAACGTAACCATATATAACCTGGAGATTCATTTCCTTGCAGGTAATTACAGGAAAATAATGAAATACAATAGAATTTATGAAAAACTATACATGTTTTCTATACTAATTCAAACATCAGGAATACATGTATAAGTATAGAAAAACTTCGCATACATGTATTAGAAAATTATTATGGCATGTCATGCCAACACATCACTGCAAATTCCTAATATAAGTAAATGTATATTGTGAATAAAGTTGATCCTTGATCCTCAATAAAGACTGACTAACAGCCAATGTGCAATAAGAAGAGAATAGTTTAATAATAATAATAGTTTAAGATGGGGTTGAGAACTGCTCTGCTTTCAATGCAATAATTCCAAGCAAACTCATCACCAAACTCTGAGACAGTTCTCCCTGCAGCTGTCTTCTGCTTGGAACTCTCTACCCAAGAATGCAGTGCAGAGTTCTTGAATGTACTCAAGGCCAAGACTGACAGAAATTTGGAATTTAAGGGAGTGGGGAAGTGGTGTGGGAGCTGAGAATACATTAGGCATGATCCTATTGAATGGGCAGAATTGGACTAAGGGGTCAATTATCATGCTCCTGATCCCAAGTCTTGGTTTTCCCCAAGTGCTCACGTCCTAATGAGTCCTGAGGGGCTGAGAGTTTAATTCAGATGAGTGCGAGGTTTTACATTTTGTGAAGACTAGGACTTTTATAGTGAAAGGGCCCAGAGCAAAGAGATCTTGGAGTTCAGGTACGTGGTTGACCCCAAAATGGAGTCACAAATAAACAGGGTTGTGAAGAACAATTTTTTCATGTCAGCTTTCATAGTCAGGACACAGAGTGCAGCAGTTAAGAGTATCATGTTACAGTTGTATAAGATCTGCATTTGGAACACTGTGTTCCCGTTTGGTTACCCTGATAGAGGAAATATGCTGCTAACCTGGAAGGAGTGCAGAGACTTATCTGCATGTTGCCAGGACTCAAAGGACTGAGATATAGGGAGAGGTTGAGCAAGTTGGGACTTTTCCATTGGAGAGTGGGAAAATGAGGAATGATCTTCCAGAGGTACATAAAATCATGAGGGGCATAGGTTGGAAATGGAATTGATTAATTTTTGTCACATGTACAGTGATAAGTTTGTCTTGTATACTGTTCATACAGATCGAATCATTACACAGTACATTGAAGTAAAACAAGGTTAATTAATAATAACGCAGAATAAAGTTGTAACAGCTTCAGAAAAAGTGCAGTGCAGGTAAACAATAAGGTGAAAAGTCTTAATGTGATGGACTGTGAGGTCAAGAGCCCATCTTACCGTAGCCATCAGGCAGCCATCAGAGGCAGTTTTGTAAAAGTGGGGTCGAAGCTGTTGTTGAGCCTTTTGCACCTTCTGCCTGATGGGAGGAGGAAGAAAGGCGAATGTTCAGGGTGGGTGAAGTCTTGGATTATGTTGGCTGCTTTACTGAGGTAAACGGAGCCAGTGGAGAAGAGACTGTATCCATGGTGACCTTTGCACTATACAGCATAGTGGATCTTGAAAGTTATTGTTATTGTTCTTTTTTAGTATTTGCACAGTTTGTCTTCTTTTGCACATTGGCAGTTTGTCAGTCTTTGTGTGTAGATTTTCATTGATTCTATTGTAATTCTTTGTTCTACTGTGACTGCCTGCAAGTAAATGAATGGCAGGGTAGCGTATGGTGTAGAAGGTTGGAAAGAATACTGCTCAATGTAGATCAGTTGTAGGTATGGGCTGAGAAATGGCAGATGGAGTTGAACCCAAATAAATAAGAGGTGTTGCACCTTGGTAGGGCAAATGCGCAAGGAGACTTTTGAGGGCAAGATCCTTAACAGTGTTACTGAGCACAGAGATCTTGGGATCCAAGTTCATAGCTCCTTGAAAGGGGCTACACAGGTCGATGAGATGGTTAAGAAGTCTTTTAGAATGCTTGCTTTTATTAGTCTAGGCATTGAGTTCAAAAGTCCAGAAATTATGTTGCAAATTTATAAAACTGTGGTTAGGCCACTTCTAGAGTATTGGATACAGTTCTGATTGCCCCATCATAGGAAGGGTGTTGCAGCTTTGGAGAGGGTGCAGAAGGGCTTTACCAGGATGGTGCCTGGTTTAGAGGGCATGTGCTATCACAAAAGGCTGGATAAACAGAGAGTACCTGTTTCCCAGAGCTGAACTGTCTAATACCAGAGGGCATGCATTGGAGGTGAGGAGGGGTAGGTTCAGAGGGAACGTGAGTTGTAAGTTTTTTACTCAGAGAGTGGTGGATGCCCGGAATGCACTGCCTGGTGTAGTGGTAAAGGCAAATATATTAGAGGCTTTTAAGAGATGTTTGGATAGACACATGGATGTAAGGAAGATGGAGGGATACGGACATGGCGTAGGCGGGAGGGATTTGTGATTGGGTGTTTTTTGATTTGCTTTTTAGGTGGTTTGGCATAACATTGTGGGCTGGAGGGCCTGTTCCTGTGCTGTACTCTTCTATGTTCAATGACATATACAGTCTGTACTTTGTTAATAAATTTACTTTGAACTTTGAGGAATCATATCCTTAAAGCAGATTCAGTGTACAGTGTACCCCTCGACCCCACCCTGCTGTTTCTGCACTATATTACTCCATAACTCTAGTTGAGTCATCTTGTGATTCCACTACTGATATTTTATTTTGGTGTAACCATTGGAGCTGGTTTTGTATCAAAAGCATCTGACTCAGAGACAAGCTGCACTTAATTTTAGCCAGCACCAGCAGGATAAACAACACATAAAAATTATTTCCTGCAAGCATTTCCATTTTGCACTGTAAAAGCTATTTAAAATGATGCGTGTGGCATTACGCAGTCTGCCCCCTGACCTGTTGTACTGGGAGATCCGATCCCTGCTTCTCTCCACATAGGTGCCTTCAAAATCATTTTAACTGCCACTCAGCTTGGGATGGCTCTGGGGCCACATGATTTTCAGTTGCGATCGGAAGCCATTCTTTCTGGGAAATGTATCTAAAAACCACAGTGTCCGTTTGATAATATTACGTGCCTGCTTTTAACTGAAGTTAAGAAGTTTCCTGTCTCAGACTAATTCCGTGAAACTTAATGGACTGTGTTTCAAAATTATGTGTAAAATAGAAAATGCATGAAACCTGTCAGCTATTGTAGGTCAAATATGATGGCAGAATATAGTATTAATGGTACGACTCTTGGCAGTGTGGAAGATCAGAGGGATCTTGGGGTCCGAGTCCATAGCAGACTAATGTTGCAGCTCTGTAGGACCCTGGTCAGACCCCACTTGGAGTACTGTGCTCAGTTCTGGTCACCTCACTACTGGAAGTATGTGGAAGCCATAGAAAGGGTGCAGAGGAGACTTACAAGGATGTTGCCTGGATTGGGGAGCATGCCTTATGAGAATAGGTTGAGTGAACTCGGCCTTTTCTCCTTGGAGCGACGGAGGATGAGAGGTGACCTGATAGAGGTGTATAGGATGATGAGAGGCATTGATCGTGTGGATAGTCAGAGGCTTTTTCCCAGGGCTGAAATGGTTGCCACAAGAGGACACAGGTTTAAGGTGCTGGGGAGCAGGTACAGAGGAGAAGTCAGGGGTAAGTTTTTTACTCAGAGAGTGGTGAGTGCGTGGAATGGGCTGCCGGCGACGGTGGTGGAGGTGGATATGATAGGGTCTTTTAAGAGACTTTTGGATAGGTACACGGAGCTTAGAAAAATAGAGGGCTATGGGTAACTAGTACTTTCTAAGGTAGGGACATGTTCGGCACAACTTTGTGGGCTGAAGGGCCTGTATTGTGCTGTAGGTTTTCTATGTTTCTGGGATTTGGTGCATTTGAACCTCCCTTACAAGGGAAAAAAGAATGAGACCATGAGACATAAGAGCAGGACCAGGCCATTCAGTCCATTGAGTCTGCTAGGCCATTTCCCCCTGAACCCCATTTTCCTGCCATCTCCCTGTAACCTTTTACATCCTTACTAATCAAGAACCTGTCAACCTCCACTTTAAACATACCCAGTGATTTGGCCTTCACAGCTGTCTGTGGCAACAAACTCCAGCAATTCACCACCCTCTGGCTAAAGAAACTTCTGCTCATCTCTGTTCTAAAGGACATCCTTATTTTCCGAGGCTGTGCCTTATGGTCCTAGACTTGCCCACTACAGAAAACATCCTCTCCACATCCATTTTATCTAGGCCTTTCAGTATTCCATATATTTCAATGAGATCCCTTTCATTTTTCTAAACTTCAGAGAGCATAAGCCTAGAGCCTTCAAACTTTCTTTATACATTAACCCCTTCATTCCTAGGATCAATCTCGTGAACCTCCTCTGGACCCTCTCCAATGCTAGCACATAGGTATGGTGCCCAAAACTGCAAGTGCATATAACTAATGCCTTATAATGCCTCAACATTACATCCTTGCTTTTATATACTAGTCCTCTTGAAATGAATGCTAACATTGCATTTGCCTTTCTTAACACCAACTCGACCTGCAAGTTAACCTTGAGGGAATCCTGCACAAGGGCTGCCAAGTCCCTCTGCAGGATTCATTTGAAGCCACTCCATGGTTGCTCTGGCAGTGTGCTCTGGGTCATTGTCCTGCTGAAAGGTGAATTTCCTCCCCAGTTTAAGCTTTCTGGTAGAGGCTAGCAGGATCTCTCTGTATTTAGCAGCATTCATCTTCCCATCAATCCTGACCAGATTTCCAGTCCTTGCTGCTGAAAAGCATCCCCAGAGCATGATGCTCCTCCCTCCACCACACCTTACAGTATGGATGGTGTTACCTGGCTGATGCACAGAATTAGATTAATGCCACAGGTACTGCTTAGTGATGAGGCAAAAATGTTCCACTTTAGTCTCTTCCACATCTTCACAGGGGCTTCCAAGTGATGCTTTGAAAACTCTTTACGGACAAAGGTATGCTTTTTTTTTAGCCAGGGCTTCTTTCTTGCCACTCCTCCATAAATACCCTTTTTGTGCAAGGCCGTGGAGTTTGTGGAGCCATGAACTCAATCTCCAGTCGCAGCCACTGACTTCTGCAGCTCCCTCAGAGTGACTGTTGGTGTCACAGTAGCCTCTCTTACAGGCACCATTCTTCTTCGGTGACTAAGTTTAGAGGGGGGCCTGACCAAGACAGTGTGGCTGTGGTTTCATAATTTTCCACTTTTTCATAGTCTGCACTCTGCTCTGAGGTATGATCAGTGCCTTTGACTTGGTCTTATATCTTCCTCAGATCTGTGCTCCTCTATTACAATTGCTCTGACTTGTCTTGAATGCTTTTTTTCTTCATTTTGGTTTGGTCTGTTGAAATTCTACCATACTGTTGGATCTTAACGGACAGCGGGTATTTACGGTATTCTTATGAATTCATTAAAAACAGGTGATCCTCCAATTTTCTACGTCAGCAAATTGGGTGAGTTGGTGAGGTAAAATTTTGAGGAAAGTTAGCGTAGTGATTACAAAAGGGATGAATACATTTCCAGCCTCACAATTCTGGCTTTTAATTTTTAGTAAATTGTTGGCAAGATTTTGGAACTTTTCTTTCGATTTGACATGATGCACAATTTTTCGTAGATTAGCTAAAAAAAATCCTCCTTCAATATATTTTAAATTTAGACAATGAGACCGACAGAAGTGAAAAGGTTGTGGGGGCACTGTAGAAGAGGTGTGCTTAGCCCTCTAATCTGCTTGCTTTACACCTATGATGGTGTAGCACCACTCCAATGCTAGATTTTGGTTATTGTCTTTTGCACACTGATTGTCCGCCCTTTTAGGTGGTCTTTCGTTGATTCTAATATGGTTATTGGATTTATTGAGTATGCCCACAAGAAAACGAATCTCAGGGTTGCTTACGGTGACATATATGTACTTCGATAATGTGGTGAACTACATATGCCTGTCCGGACTCGCCCCCTGCTGACTGCTCCTGTGGCTCCTCCCATAGACCCCGGTATAAAGGCGATCAAGGCCTGAGCCCGGCCTCTCAGTCTCCAGGATGTAGTATGGTGGTCAACCACTGCTTGTTCCTTCTTCCAGTCAATAAAAGCCGATATCTCACCTTTACATCTCAGAGAGAGTTATTGATGGTGCATCAGATAATAAATGTACTTTAAACTTTGAAGAGAAACAGGTCCTTCTGCCTACAATGTTGTGCTGTACCAGTTAAATTAGCAAATGGCTAACTAAACTACTTTCTTCTGCCTACACAATAACCATAACCCCCCACTTTCCTCACGTGCCTATCTCAGGAAGTTAAGGCATCGGCATGCCTTTTTCTCAATTATGTCTACGTCATGTGCCCAGGACAGCTCATCTGAGATGTTGATGTCCGAGAATTAGGATCTGCTATCTCTCTTCAGCTCTGAGCCACTAAAGAGAACTGGCACTTGGTGTCCCAACTTTCCCTTCCAGGAGGAAATGATTAACTCCTTGGCTTTGTTGACAGTGAGCACTAAGGCTCCACTCAACCAGATGTCTACCTCACTACTGTAGGCAGACTCATAGGCAAACCTGTGACTTGGCTAACAATTCTAGTGTCAATGGCAAATTTATGCATTCAAAACTCAAGATTGTCATACTTCAGCACACGAGCATAAAGGAGGATGAAATGATTGTTACTCCAGATCCAATGCAGCATAAAAAATACAAAAATGCAGAACGAAAACAAAAAAACCCCCCCAAAAAAACACAATGAATATAAAAGCAATCCTATAAAAGAGAGTGTACAAGTAACTGTTATATACATAGAATGATTGAATGTACATAGTGATGCTAAGTGAGGAGTACTTGGTGGTGGTGGGTTGGGTTAATGGGTGAATGTGTTGTTCAGCCCGATGGCTTGGGGGAAGTAGCGGATTTCAAGACTAGTGATCCTGGCGTGGAAGCTGCATAGAATCTTCCCGGAAGGGAGTGTGGCAAACAGTCCATGAGTAGGATGTGTAGGATCCTCTTTGGTATTGCTGGCCTTAATCTGGCACTTTTCCGGATCAGGTTTTATTATCACCGGCATGCGTCACGCAATTTGATAACTTAGCACCTTCCTGTACATCCCGTACGTCCCTGACGGTGGGCAGGCTGGTGTCGGTGATCCGTTGGGCAGTTTTAACTACCCGTTGTAGCGCCCTCCTGTCCGCTGCACTGCAGTTTCCACCGATGACAGGGCGCTCTCCACTGTGCACTTTGTTTTACGTGCTGCATGGGATGCATGTTTCGTGGGTGCCCAGAGGAACACTGTTTCGTTCGGTTGTATATCTGAAAAGCCTGATGACAGTAACCTTGAACTTGAATCCGTAGAAGGTCTGGAGTGTTGCTGTGCATTGTCTAACTCCCTTCAGACTCCTCAGAAAGCAGAGGCATTGGCGAGCTTTCTTGATAGTTCAGGTTGTATTCTGGGACCACGAGAAGTCGTGTGTGACGGGAGCTCCCGGGAGCTTGAAACTGGTGAACGTTGCTGCTGCTGTGCCATGGTATTGCAGCTGCACATAGTTGCACCGTTGTGGTTGTAAAGAGGTTGGGCGGGGGGGGGGGCAGTTGCAAATCATGCACCTCTGAGGTGTACATGCGTTGGAGAAGATGTGTTACTGATCTGTAGTGGTTCAGGTCTGTCAATGTTTCCAAGATGGTGCTAAGTTGTACGGGGTGGTGGGGGGGGGGTATTCTCTGTCGAGGTCATGGCTCAGAATTTGTTGCTTTTTTTAATGTTCATAGTGATAGTTTTAATACAGAGAAGGGAATTAGGGGTCAGGTTAGGACTTAGGGACAGGGAGGTGGGGGGGGGTTAGAGGTCACGCTGGAGTCTAGGCCTCCGCTCTGCACTCCATATCTGAAAGCCAGTGACGTTGATGTCCGACAAAGAACACCCATCGATGGATGTTGGACCAGCAAACATTGTGGACGAGGGCTGGTTACCACCCCCCCCCCCCACAAGTCAGAGTGTCACTCTAGGTCAGCAGGTCCTGGGATTGGAGGTCCCTGTGGGCAGGAGGCATGAGGGCCAGAGACCCCATAGATATACAAGTTGGCGAGTCCGAAGCACGAGGTCTAGAGTACAGTGTCCTGCCATTGGTGACTCCTGGTTGTTGATTCCCAAAACTGAATGCCAACTGGAAATCCAGAAGTTGGGGCCTGATCAAAGCCCTGAGTCTGTGAGTTCACTGGGGACGTCAGAAGCCCCATGAATACAATTCAGTGAGTAACCTGGAGGCTAGAGGCCCAGGGACCGTCTAGCTTGGGTTTGAAGGGAAGGGGCCTGGTTTGGTTTTGCTGTTCTGTTGCTGTTGTTGTTACTTGTGTTGTTCTGCTGAATGTTGTGACTCTGCGGACACCCCTGGCACATCCTTAGGTTGCGTTGGTTGTTGATGCAAATGACACATTTCACTGAATGTCCTGGTGTAACTTGTGATAAATAAACAAATCTGGTTCTGAGAAAGTCAAGAAAATAGCAGCAAAGGGAGATACAGAGACTCAGGACCAGGAGCTCGGTAATAGATTTGGAGAGGATGATAACATTGAATGCCAAACGGTAGTCGATGGATGCAGTTATCCAGATAGTCCAGAACAGAGCAGAGAGCCAGTGAAATAGAACCTGGTGTTGACTCGTTGGTGAGATAGGCAGAGGAATCGATTGGGCCATAAGACCATACAACATTAGGTTATTTGGCCCATCGAGTCTGCTCTGCCATTTATTTGATCATAGTGGATCCATTTCCCTCTCAGCCGCATTCTTCTGCCTTCTCCCTGTAACCCTTCACACACAGACTTATCACAAATCTGTTAACTTCTGTCTTAAATACACACAATGATTTGGCCTCCACAGCAGTATGTGGCAATGAATTCCACAGATTCACCACCCTTTGACTAATGAAATTCCTCCTCATCTCTGTTCTGAATGGGTGACACACTGTTCTGAGGTTGTGTCCTATGTCTGAGACTCCCCCACTATAGGAAATGCCCTCTCCACATTCACTTTATTGAGGCCTTTCAACATTAATTAGCTTTCAATGAGATCACCCCACCTCATTCTTCTAAGGAGTGTAATGACATTTGCAATTTTCCAGTCCTCTGGAACCACGCCAGAATTTAGTGATTCTTGAAAGATCAGTACTATTGCCTCTCCCAATCTCTTCAGCTGATTCTTTCAGAACCCTGGGACGCTGTCCATCTGGTCCAAGTGACTTACCTACCTTCAGACCTTTGAGCTTTCCAAGCACGTTCTCCCTAGTAGTAACAACTGCACTCATCTCTGCCCCCTGATGCTCTTGAACCTCTGGCATCAGCTTGCTGCTAGTGTCTTCCACAGTGAAGACTGTCACAAAATATTTATCCAGTTTGTCCACCATTTTTTTGTACCGTATTTCTACCTCTCCAGCATCATTTTCTAACAGTACAATATCCACTCGCCTCTCTCTTACTCTTTATACATACAAAAAAGATTTTGGTGTCCGCTTTGATATTATTGGCTAGCTAACTTCTTCCTCCTTATGGCCTTTTAATTGTCTTCTGTTGGTTTTTAAAAGCTTCACGATTCTCTAACCTTCCACTTTTTTTTATTACGTGCCCTCTCTTTTTTGCTTTTACATTGGCTTTGATTTCCCTTGTCAGCCACAGTTGTGTCATCCTTCCTCTAGAATACTTCTTCTATTATGGGATGTATCTATCCTGCACCTTCTGAATTGCTCCCAGAAACTCCAGCTATCGCTGCCCTGTTGTCATCCCTGCAAATATCTCCTTCCAATCACTAAACACAAAGTACGCTGCGGATGCTGTGGTCAAAGCAACACGTAAAACACGATGGAGGAACTCAGCAGGTCGGGCAGCATCCGTGGAAGTGAGCAGTCCATATGTCGGATATGTCCATACATGGCCTCCTCTACTGCCATGATGAGGCCAAACTCAGGTTGGAGGAGCAACACCTCATATACCGTCTGGGTAGTCTCTAGCCCCTTGACATGAACATTGAATTCTCCAATTTCCAGTAATTCCCTTCCTCCCCTTTCCCCCATCCCAGTTTCACTCTACCTCCTCCTCCAGCTGCCTATCATCTCTCTCATGATTCTGCCTTCTACTGCACATAGTGCTTTCCCCTTACATTCCTTCTTCACCTTTCCTGCCTATCCCCTCGCTGCTTCCCCTCCCCCACCCCTTGATCTTTCCTCTGATTGGTTTTTCACCTGGCACCTACCAGCCTTCTCCTCCCCACCCTCCCCCGACCTTCTTTATAGGGCCCCTGCCCCCCTCCCTCTTCAGTCCTGACGAATGGTCTCGGCCCGAAACGTTGACTGCTCATTTCCACGGATGCTGCCCGACCTGCTGAGTTCCTCCAACGTGTTGTACCTGTTGCCCTTCCAATCATTGTTGGCCAGCTCCTCACTGATACCTCTGTGACTCCCTTTACTCCACTGTAATGCTGATACGTTTGACTTCAGCTTCTCCCTCTCAAATTGCATGGTGAATTCTACCATGTTATGATCACTGCGTCCTAAAGGTTTCTTTACCTTAAGCTCCCTAATCAAATTCGGTTCATTATGCCAGACCCAATCCAGAATGGGTGCTCCCCTTTTGGGTTCAACCGCAAACTTCTCATAGCCACTATATAAATCCTCTCTTGTGAGTCCAAAAACCGGCACCAATCTGATTTTCCCCATCTGCTTGCATACTGAAGTGCCCCATGATTATTGTAACTTTGCCCTTTTGACATGCATTTTCTATCTCCTGTCGTAATTTGTAGCCCACATCCTGGATACTGTCCTATGTATAACTCTGATCAGAGTCTTCTTACCCTTGCAGTTTCTTAACTCTATCCACAACAATTCTACATCTCCAATCCTGTATCACTTCTTCCTAAGGATTTGATTTAATTTTTTTTTAGCAGCAGAGCCACCCCAACCCCTCTGCCTGCCTGTCATTTCAACACAATGTGTGTCCTTAGATGTTCAGCTCCCAACTATATTCTTCTTTCAGCCACAGCTCAGCGATGCCCACAACGTCACACCTACCAATCTCTAATTGTGCTAAAAGAACATCTACCTTATTCTGTATACTGCGTGCTTTCAAATATAACACCTTCGGTCCTGTATTCATCACCCTTTTCAATTTTGTCCCCCTATTTCACTGCAACTCATCTTACTGACTGCTTGTCCAACCTGACAGTCTCACTACAGACTGCCTCTGCTTGTGTACCAGCTGCCCCCTCCTCAGCCCTGTCACTCGGTTTCCTGCCAAATTAGTTTAAACTTGACCTAACTATGCTAGCAAACATGCCTGCAAGGATATTGATAAAAACATAAAATGCTGGCAGAACTCAGCAGGCCAGGCAGCATCTATGGGAGGAGGTAGTGATGATGTTGTCTGGCCTGCTGAGTTCTGCCAGCATTTTGTGTTTTTATTTATTTCCAGCATCTGCAGATTCACTCGTGCTGCAAGGATATTGGTCCCTGCTGGGTTCAGGTGTAACCCATCCCTATTGTACATGTCATACCTTCCCCAGAAAAGATCCCAATAATCCAGAAATCTGAAACCCAGTCCCCTGCACCAGTTTCTCAGCCACACATTCATCTTCCAAATCATCCTATTCTAACCCTCACTGGCACATGGCACAGGCAGCACTCCAGAGACTGCTACCCTGGAGGCCCTGCTTTTTAGCTTTCTACCTACTGTAGCTCCTTAATTTCCTTCTTTAGGATCTCTTCCATTTTTCTACTTATGTCATTTCTCCATGTCTTCGTGAAACGCAGAACACAATTTTTTTCTGCCTTCTCCCTATTACCTTTGACACCCTTACTAATTAAGAATCTATCAACCTCCACTTTAAATATACCCAATGAGTTGACCTCCTCAGCTGTGTGTGGCAATGAATTCCACCGGCTCACCACCCTGTGGCTGAAGAAATTCCTCCTCATCTCTGTTCTAAAGGGATGTCCTCGTCCTTGAATCTCAATCCAGGTAATTTCTGAGCTTAGAGTTGATGCACATCACAACTAAACTCTCAAAACTCATTACCACAGAGGGTCTGGCTCCACCATCTGCCCTAATAACCACCATTATCGTCTATAATCGTTGACATCTTCTAAATGTGATGTCACCACCAGAGATGCTTTACCTTCCCCCTTCGGCCTCTTAAGGCCTTTTTCCCCTCTACTACTCTGGTTTTCTCATCCACCTCCACCCATCAATATCCTTCTCATAGTAAGTTCCCACGCAACTGGATCATGCTAACAGTATCAGAGGCACAGGTAGGTAGATAGAGTGTTTTTCACAGGATGGAAATGTCCAAAGACTTGTGGGTTTGTAAGTTGTGGACATGCTGTGTTGCTGCTGGAATCATGCCCATGCTTGTGGGCTGCCCCCAGCACGTGTTTGGACTGTGTTGGTCATTGACGCAAGTGACGCTTTTCACTGTATGCCTCAATGTGGCAAATAAAGCCAATCTTTAAATACTAGAATGCAGAGGTTTCGGGTGGAATGGGAAAGTTTAAAGGAATTTACTGCGCAAGTGGTTTTACAGGAAGTATGTGAAGGCTTTGCGGGGCACGTTCAACAGGATACTGCCTGGATTAGAGGACATTAGATATGAGGAGAGCACAGAACATACTGTAGAACATAGAATATTGAACATAGAATGTGGAACCTGGAACATAGAACACAGAACAGAACAAGGCTTTTCATTCCGTGATGTTGAGCCAGCCTTTTCCAAGTTCAATCTAATTCTTCCCTCCCATATAGCCCTCCATTTTTCTATCATCCATGTGCCTATCTAAGAGACCCTCAAATGTCCCTAATGTATCTGCTTTTGCCGCCACCCCTGTCAGTAGTGGTCCACACACCCACTGTAGGCGGCGCGGCACGCGGCAACTGCGGCCTTTCAGATCTGTGCTACTTTAACTTAGTTTTTAAATTTAATTTTAAGGCACATTTAGGGTTTAGGGCACATGGACAACAGAGCGACTATCTACCATCGCCAGACACTGCTACAATACAGAGATCGCCCAAAAACAAACCTTCATGGAAATCTGCTGGTTGGATTGCTCGACCTCAGCTTGCTGAGGGAACCGGGCCTGCAGTCCTCAGAGTTGCCTGACGCTGGTGGCTGGAGATGGGGACATCGTAAGCGGAGTGCGAGGAAGCGGAAGTGAGGTGGGCGGACAGGAGTCCGTGCCAGGAAAAAAGCAAGCCCTAGCCGGCTGGCTCTCCCGTCCACTCTGCTCTCCAATGGACATTAAATTGGACTACATCTGTGGCAATGAAATACCCGGCAGGAGTACAGAAACGGATGGAATCCCAGACGCCGCCATTCGGCTGTTTATTTATGTAACAGAATTTCCCCCAAGCCATCAGACTACCAACTACTGCCCTCTGCTGTGCTTGTTGACTTGTTTATTATTTATTGTAACACGCACAACACGCTGGAGGAACTCGGCAAGTTGGGCAGCATCCGTGGAAATGAGCAGTCAACGTTTCAGGCTGAGACCTGAAACATTGACTGCTCGTTTCCACGGATGCCACCCCACCGGCTGAGTTCCTGCAGCTTGTTGTGCGTGTTGTTTTGACCCCAGCATCTGCAGTGTACTTTGTGTTTATTATTATTTATTGTAATGCCTGCACTGTTCTGTGTACTTTATGCAGTCCTGGGTAGGTCTGTAGTTTAGTGTAGTTTTTGTGTTGGTTTACGTAGTTCAGTGTAGTTTTTGTATTGTTCATGTAACACCACGGTCCTGAAAAACGTTGTCTCATTTTTACTATGCACTGTACCAGCAGTTATGGTCGAAACGACAATAAAATGTGACTTGACTTGACTTGACTTTGTGTACAAAACCTACCTCTGACATCCCCCCCTATAATTTTCCTCCAATCACCTTAAAATTAAGCCCTCCCCCTCTTGTATTAGCTACTTCTTGGGGTGGGGGGAATACGAGTCTCTGGCTGTTTACCCTATCTATGCTTCTTTCAATTTCAATTTCAAGTTTAATTGTCATTCAACCATACATGAATACTAACAAAAACATCTAAATGATAAAGTGTTACTCTTGCGGTCAAGGTGCTAGAACACATTATCGGAATGAAAGAGTTGTGTTGCCGCCCTCCTCCCTTGACATCGCGGCTTGATGCCTAGTCGTCACACATACAAGTCGATAAACCCGTGCAGAATATCAGTAAAATACAGCGATGCAGAATATGCATGTATATAGTCCTGACCCTCCCCCTCCCCCAGTCCACCAGTATCAGCTGTTGACCTGCCCCAATGCCCCAACATCCGCTAGACAACAACGCGGCTTTGAGGCCTAGTCTTCACATACAGAATATTAGTAAAAACACAACCAAACAAAATTATATGTACATACGGAATACATGTATATGTAATATGATCTTATAATCTTATTCTCTTCTAGCAAGTAGATTCAGATTTTTATCACATACACATCGAAATATAGAGTGAAATGTGTTGTTTGTGTTAACAATCTAATGACCCAAGGAAGTGCTGGGGGCAGCCCGCAAATGTCGCCACACCTTCTGGCGCAAATGTAGCATGTCACAGTGCCCTTTGTATTAGTGCTAAGCGTCTGAATCCCGGTCTGAGCATGTTGCTGAAGCCTGAAACGAAAAGGGAGGGTTCAGAATGCCCAGCAAATCAGTCGGCGTCTGTGGAGAGAGATTGACTGAGTTTAAATAGCAGATGCATAACCTTACAGCAGAGCTGATGTGTTCTGAAGCAAACAGAAAAGGAAAAAGATCTGAATGTGTTGAATTCATTATGGAGTCCCAAATGCTTCAGGGTGCCCAGATGAGATGTTCCTCAGTGTTAGCTTGGGCTTCAGGGGGCCACAGAGACAGAGAGGTCAGAGTGAGAGTGGGCTGGGGCATTAAGGTGACAGGCATTGAGAGAGTGAGTCACTGTGATATGGCAGTGAAACTGGTCTTTCAGCCCAACTGACCATGGTATTAGTCCCATGCTAGTCTCATTTGTTTGGCCTGTATCCCTCTAAACCCCTCCTATCCATGTACCTATCCAAATATCTTTTGTACATTATTATATCTGCCTCAACCACTTTCTCTGGGAGTTCATTCCAAATATGCACCACTCTTTATGTGAACAAGTTGCTCCCTTATGTCCCTTTTAAACCTTTCACCTCTCTTCTTAAGTCCCGCTTGGTGGTGCGATAATATCGGTGCCAGACTCCGGAGCGAAGGTTCCCGAGTTTGAATGCAAGTTGGGTTGAGGGTTGAGCTAGCAACTCAGCCTCGTAAAAAGAAGAATAGCTTGCTATGGAAACAATGCCATGATGGTGCCCCGATAACTCCACTGCTGAGTTAAGGCCTATTCTTCTTCTCACATCTGAAGCCTATGCTGTCTAGTTTTCAGTTCTCCTTCCCTGTGTGTTCAGCTTAATGTGGACTGCACAGGGCTACTCTGCAAAGCAATCACACAATTTACATTTGTTTTTTTTTTGTGCAGAGGAGGCTGCAAACGCAATACCTGGGACTGGCGGAAATGCAAGTGAATGGTTGCTTCACCTGGAAGGACTGTCTGGATGGTTGGACGTGGGGAGGGGGGAAGCAAATTAATGCGTGCTGTATTCTCCGTGGTTGCACTGGGACCACAAGGTGCATGTTTTAAGACTGAAATAGAAGCCAAAAATGCTGGAAACACTCAGGCCAAGGCAGCATCTGTGGTGAAGGAAATAGCCAATGTGTTTGAGAATTTTTGGTTTCCCTTCTCTGTTCTTAATTTTTTCATGAACCTTTGATGAAGTGCGGAGTTGGGCCCTTCTGGTCCTTCAAGCCTGTCACAGTCTGGTCCGTTGACTCCGCGTCCGAATCCCAGTCCAGGCTCCGTGTCCGAGTCCGAGTCCCAGCTCCGTGTCCGAGTCCGAGTCCCAGCTCCGTGTCCAAGTCCTAGTCCAGGCTCCGTCTCCAAGTCTGAGTCCAAACTCCGTGTCCAAGTCCTAGTCCCGGCTCCGTGTCCGAGTCCGAGTCCAAACTCCGTGTCCAAGTCCTAGTCCCGGCTCCGTGTCCAAGTCCGAGTCCTGGTTCCGTGTCCAAGTCTGAGTCCAAACTCCGTGTCCAAGTCCTAGTCCCGGCTCCGTGTCCAAGTCCGAGTCCAAACTCCGTGTCCAAGTCCTAGTCCCGGCTCCGTGTCCAAGTCCGAGTCCTGGTTCCGTGTCCAAGTCTGAGTCCAAACTCCGTGTCCAAGTCCTAGTCCCGGCTCCACATCCGAGTCCGAGACCTGGTTCCGTGTCCAAGTCCAAACTCTGTGTTCAAATCCGAGTCCCGGCTTCCTGTCCAAGGCCAAGTCCAAGTCCAGATTCCGTGTTCTAACCCAAGTCCAGGCTCTGTGACCAAGCTTCGGGCCCAGGCTCCCCCAGGTTGTTTTCCAAAGTTCATGTTCACGTAAGCATCTAATCCTCGCTCCCCGGCCTTCCTTGCAACTATTAATAAACTCTCTTCTGTAAATGCTACCTAGGTGTCGGAGTCCGCTTCCAACGTCCAGGCAACAGAACGGTCTAGCCAAACACGGACCCAGCGGACACAAACACTGTCTTACAACTTCTCACTAACCAGAGCCCCCTACTGGAATTCCGTCTAGCAAGCAACCTGTAGGTTTGAAGAGAGTGACTAAGAGCTCCCAGGTATCAAATGAGAAAATTGTGCAATTACAATGTCAATTAGAAGAAGCCAATGTGTTGTTAAGAACTAAATTATACCCTTGAGCTGGGATTAAGGAACTGTTGCCAGTTGAGCAAGAAAAGCAATCACTGACGTTCACAAATGAGGGACCTGTGTCTATCAGTCGTTGTGGCCTCCTCCAAACCCCCTCCACCCGCCCGGGTCGTTGACAATCCAGGCAAGCCCATTGGGGGGGGGGGAGGGGGTACTGTCACAGTCCAGTCCGTTGACTCTGCGTCCAAGTCCAGATTCTGTGTTCAAGTTCAAGTCCAGGCTCCATGACCAAGCTTCGGGTCCAGGCTCCCCCAGGTTGTTTCCAACGTTCACGTAAGTATCTAATCCTCGCTTCCCAGCCTTCCTTGCAACTATTAAACTCTCTTCTGTAAATGCTACCTACGTGTCGGAGTCCTGCACTTGGGCCTGCTTTCAACGTCCAGGCAACAAAGCCACCCAGCAACCCCTAGGTTTAATCTCAGCCCAATCAGGGGACAATTTACAATGACCAATTAACCTACCGATCAGTATGTCTTTGGACTGTGGAGGAAACCGGAGCACCTGGAGGAAACCCAGGCAGACACGGGGGAGAGCGTACAAACTTCTTACAGGCAGTGGTGGGAATTGAACCCTGGTCATCGGTGCCATAAAGCACGATGTTATCGTGCCGCCTAATTGTCCTTATAGAGTGCTGTGGGTGACTTTCTCCCATGGTCCACTTCCCTCTCCAATCAGGTTCCCTCTTCTTCAGGCCAGTTTCATCTCTCAGCTTCTCACTTCATTCCCCCTGTCCCCCCCACCCCCTCACCTGCCACCTTGTATTCAATCCCCTCCCCCCCCACCTTGTACTTGCTTCTTTCCCTTTGCCTTCCAGTCCCGATGGTGGGCCTCAGCCTGAAATGTCTATTGACGCTGCCCGACCTGCCGGGTTCCTCCAGCATTTTGCATGTGTTGCTGTGGATTTCCAGCATCAGCAGAATCTCTTGTGTTTTTGTCGGTGATTGTAGGGTAGAAAGAGAAGTTTGGCTTTGCTGTGTGTTGGATATGCTGTGTCTATCAGACTTCACCATCCAGTTTGCTTTGTCTATAAGATGTTGTGCCCATTTGATATCCTTGGACTGACTACCAATTTCTGAAATGCTATCACATTCTACCGGAATAAATCACACAGATGTTCTGTATTTTGGGGAATAATTTCAACAAGCGATAAATTTACTGCAAAAATATTGTAAGGTGCTTGCAGCGCTGGCATTCATAGAACGTCTGGATGCTTAAGGCCGCAGCATGGAAGGTGAACCGTGTTCTGCAGTGTGAGCGTTCAAAGTGATAAGAAGATTGAGATTCTCAAGGTCATCATGACCATTTCAATCTCTCTGGCCACCATAAGCATAAACACAAGAGATTTTGCAGATGCTGGAAATCCAGAATAGCACACACAAAATACTGGAAGAACGCAGCAGGTCAGGCAGCGTTTACAGAAATGAATAAATAGCTACGTTGAGGGCTGAGACCCTTCCTCATGTCAAGCAAAACACAGCTAGCTCTCTGTAACCTTTGCCCTGTCAAAAGTAGCCACCGGGGCTGGGCGTTAAGGATTCTCTCACTCATTTATTGCTAGCATTCATCTCCCATCCCAAAGTCCTTTTTCAACAGTAAATTTTAATAATAAAAATAATAAACCATTACCTGTGAGCCGGGGGTCAACTACTCCGTGCAAGATTAAAATTAAACGAGGACGAGAGTGGATAACGAATGGGTGTTGCTTTTGACCAACCTCTCTGTCCCGCTGCTGTCTCGGGTCCCACTCAGTAAGGTTCGATCCCCCTTAGCGGCATGAGGCCGTGGGCTCATTTTCACGGGACGTTTAATGTTTAACGCGGCTGTGGACTTGCTTTCGTCCACGCTCCACGCGCTTTTGTTTACTCTTCATTACTTGCGCGATCTGACCCAGGCGCGGAATTGGCTCTGCGGCTGTAGCCTGGAGCCACACTCGGTGACTCTGCGTGTCCCTGCATCTTGAGGATGTTTAATGTTCGCTGCGCAATTTGCTCGCATTTTGTACGCACGATTTATTCTTTTTTTTGCATTGGGTGTTTGATGCTCTCTGTTGTGTGGAGTTTTACTTCAGGCGGGTTCTATGCGGTTTCTTTGATTTGTGGCTGCCTGTAAGGAAACGAATCTCAGGGTTGTATACTGCATAAATACAGCGCCTGCAAAAAGTTTTCACCCCCCTTGGAACTCCTCATGTTTTATGGCACTAAATCACAGTGGATTTCATTTGGCTTCTTTGATACTGATCAACAGAAAAAGACTCTTTCATGACAAAGTGAAAACAGATCTCTATAAAGTGATCTAAATTAATTACAAATATAAAACACAATTAACTTAGATCATTTGGTAGAGATCTGTTTCACTTTGACAAGGAAAAGTCTGTTTTTTGTTGATCAGTGTCAAAAAAGCCAAATTAAACCCACTCTGGTTCAATGTTATAAAACAATAAAATATGAAAACAATGAGAGGGTGGGTGAATACTTTTTGTAACTTTTTATAAACACTGCATTTTGATAATAAATGTAGGTTGAAGCTTTGAAAAATAGACAAAAGAGTAAACACGGTGCAAGCATATTTTATATTCTCAATATCATATGGAAATGCATTCAGTTTCATTTTAAACCATAGCACCGTTACCACTCATGTCAAATAGCTCATTAACCCATATGGCTGGTGGGGAGTCAGCAACATTCCCCACTCCTGAACGGAGAAGAAACTGGTGGTCTTGATTATTCTGGGGCAAATTTGAACAGGTGGCTGTGAAGTGCCTTGATTTAAGATTAAGAGTCAATATTGGCTTTATTTGTCACATGTACTTTGAAACATCAAAACATACAGTGAAATGCATTATTTGCGTCGACAACCAACACAGTCCGAGCATCTATTGGGTGCAGACTGCAAGTGTGCCAACAAAACATGTCCACGACTCATTAACCCTACTCTTTACACTGTAAAGAATCATGTTAATTTTAAAAAAACCCTCTGATAGAAACTTCCTCCGTTTCACCATCCTTTTACTTGAGTGATTGACCCCTTACGTTGAGGCTGTAACCCCTAGTTTAAGATGGCCCAGGCAGGGAATAATCATCAGTACACTATCGAGTTTATGAAACCCAGTAAGAATTTTGTCAACAACCATAGTCCTTCCATAGTTATAGGAACGTAATCATCTCTTTATAGCAGGACAAGATGGTAATGTAACGATCAGTGTAACACTTCACAGTGTGAGTAGTCGGGGGTTGTTACTTCCTCTGCCTGTAAGGAGTCTGTACTTTATCCCCGTGGCCTCTGTGTTCTCCATTTTCCCCTTACGTTCCAAAAGACACGGAGCTAGTAAGTTGTTGGCATGCAGTGATGGCACTGGAAGCATGGGGATGCTTGTGAGCTGCCCCCAGCATAGCCCTCAGGTCAGTGATGAAAACAACGTTTCTTCACTGTATGTTTCGATGTACATGCAACAAATAAAGCTAAAGATGAAATTAAAAACTTGCTTTATTTAACACCTGTGCATCAACATATACAGTGAAATGCATTGCTTGTGTCAAATCCAATTTGTGAGTACTGTGCGGGAGGTAGCCTGCAAGCGTTGTCAAACTTCGAGCATGCCCACAACTTAACAGTACGTCTTTGGACTGTAGGAGGAAACTGAAACACCCAGAGGAAACCCACGCGGTCATGGGGAGAATGTACAAACTCTTTATAAAGAGCAGAGGGGGATCGAACCCTAGTCTTACCGCTGGTGCCGTAAGGCTTTGTGCTAACCACTATGCTACCATTAGTTATAAATAATTTCATTTATGTGACTCGTCATTCCTTAGCAGCTCAGCAGACTCAAGCCCAAGTGCCACCATGGATCTTGTCTGTTGGCATCAAGTTGTATACGACATAAGACATAGTAGCAAAATTAGACCATATTCAGCCTACTGATTCTGCTCCAATATTTAATCACGGCTGATTTATTTTCCCTCTCAACCCCATTCTCTTTCCCATATCCTTTGTGGCCCTTACTAATCAAGAACCTAAAAAACTGCTTTAGATATGACCTGGCCTCCATACCCATCTGTGGCAATGAAAGCAACAGATCCACGTCCCTCTGGCTGCAGAAATTCCTCCGCATCTCTGTTCTAAAGGGATGTCCTTGTATTTGGAGTCTGGGTCCTCTGGTTCCAGACTCCCCCACTGCTGGAAACATCTCTTCTCTGCCCATAGAGTCTGGGCCTTTCAATGTTCAACACATCACCACAAGATTTCAAATTTCACGTCACATGCCGGCGATAATAAACCCGATTCTGATTCATTCTTCTAAAACTCCAGTGAGTGTGTGCCAGGAGTCATCACATGCTCCTTATGCATTAACCCTTTCATTCCTAGGATCATTGGACCCCCTCCAATGACACCCTTCCTTAGGTATGGGGCCCAGAACTGCTCACAATACTCTGAATGCGGTCAAACCAATGCTTTATAAAGCCTCAGCCTTACATCCGTGCTTTCATGTTCTAGTCCTTTGGGAATGAGCTCCAACAAGGTGAGCTATTATTAGTCATTTCTCTTCTTTCAGCTACGTTCCTTGGGTGACACTGATGACAAGTGCTAAAGGGAGATGCAGAATGCTTCACAACTTCATTGAGAAAAAGATATCGGAGCCTTGGGTTCCACACCACCAGGTTCAGGAACAGTGATTGCCTTTCAACCATTAGACAACTGAACCAGTATGGATAACTTCGCTCACCTCAACACTGAATTGATCACTAAAAAGAACCAATGAGCTCACCTTCAAGGACTCTACGACTCATCTTCTCAGTATTATTTATGTACTTATTTATTTATTATTGCTTTTTTTGTATTTTCACAGTTTGTGTTCCTTTGCACATTGCTTGCGTATAAATTTTCACTGATTCTATTGTATTTGTTTGTTCTATGGTGAATGCAGGACAATGAATCTCAGGCTGGTACAGTACATGGTGACGTATTCATACCTTGATAATAAACTTATTGTGAATTTTGAACTTTGAAGATAATTTTGGCCAGAGTTAGATACTGTTTCAACATGCCCTAGACCTGAGTTGATTGGTGACTTCCATGACCTTCCTACTCCTGTCTGGTTTACCAGGAATCACACAGGAACTACAGCAGTCATGACGGAGTCCGAACATTTTGAGTTCACGATGCGCTCCAGAGATTTTAGCTCAATAAACTCGATGAACCCTCCCATGTAATACCAAGAAAATGCTGCACTGGTGGAGGTGCTGTCTTCTAGAAGAAACATTAAACCAGAGCTTTGTGTGGATACAAAGGATTGCATGACACAGCTTTGAATAATGGGGGGGTGGGGTAGATATCTCTGGCCTGTACTTAAAGTCCAATCAGCACCTTTGAGATCAGATTATTTAAACATAAACGTGTTTCTAGATTGTAGGATCTTTTGTCTGTCTCATTGTACGTTGGCTGTGTGCCCTTCTGCACGTTGTGGGCATACTCCTGTTTTTATTTGGATAGAGGTAAAGTGCAAAACAGGCCCCTCCAGCCCAATGAGCACCTAGCAACCCCCCCTATAGCCTAATCACAGGACAATTTACACAGACCAATTAACCTACAAACCAAGTACGTCTTTGGACTGTGGAAGGAAGCTAGAGTACCCAGAGGAAACCCATGGGAGAACTCGTTACAGACAGCGCTGGAATTGAACACCACCCCCCCACCCCCAAGCTGTAATGACATCGTGCTAATCGCTATGCTACCATGGCAACACTTACAAGTTGGCCCCAGCCCACCCCCAGACTGTGTTGGTTGTTAATGCAAAAGGCTCATTTCACCACATATTTTGATGTACATGTAACTAATAAATCTTATCTTGTATTTACTTCCCATCCAGATTTCCTATGTATGAAGTCACCACACTCTGTCTCACATCCAACTAGTTCCTTGATGGAAAGACTGTTGCGGAAATTATTCACCCTCTAAGATCAGCAGTCCCCGAGTCACTCAAATCTCAGTCGTCGAGTTGCGGTAGACATGTTGACGCGCCATAGAAACCATCCTATCCATCCATCCATCCATCCATCCATCCATCCATCCTATCACGGCTTGGTATGGCAGCTGCTCTGCCTGTGACAGCAAGAAGCTGCAGAAAATTGCAGATAGCTCTGCATGTCACAGGAACCAGCCTCCCCTCTGTGGACTCTGTCTACATTTCTCCCTGCCTCGGTAAAGAAACCAGCATAATTAAAGCCCCCTCCCACCCTGGACATTCTCTCTTCTCCTACTCCTCCCATCGGACGAGAAGATACAAAGGCCTGAAGGCACATATCTCCAGGCTCAGGGAGTTGCTATTCCACTATTATCAGACTCTTGAACAGACCCCTTGTATGATAAGATGGACTCTTAGCCTCACAGGCTACCTCGTTATAGTCTTTCACTTTAATGTTTACCTGCACTGCACTTTCTCTGTAGCTGTCACACTCTATTCTGCTTTATTATTGCTTTACCTTGTTCCACCCCTAAGCATTATGTAATGACTTGATCTGTACAGACACTATGCGGGCCAAGCTTTTCAATGTATCTTATTACATGTGACAGTAATAAACCAATTGTAATACCCATGATTCAGAGGAATGGTTATCAGGGAGAGGGATTTCACAACGTTAGACAGGAGAAGCCAAGGTTGTTGTTCTTGGGATAGAGAAACTGGAGAGGAGATTTGAGAGAGGCATCTGCCCTGATGAGGGGCCTCAGCCCGAAACATCGACCGTTTACTCTTTTCTGTAGATGCTGCCTGGCCTGCTGAGTTTCTCCAGCATTCTGTGTGTGTTGCATCTGCAGATTGTCTCATGAGTTGGTGGATGGCGTGGACTGGATGTCCCAGAGGGCCTGTCCCCCTGCTGTGTTTCTCTCCGTGACCCTGTATGTGAGAGCTGGTCTACACTTTGCAAGAGACCACAGATAAGGTGAAAGAAAGACGATGCGGGATACTATCTAAAGATAATTTCAATCATACTGAGTCAGCTCAAACTTACTGTTACGTGCACAGATATAGTAAGTTATGGGTATGATGAAATACTTGCTTACTGCATGGACATAGGCAGACAACACACAGGACATAAAAATGTACAAGTTATACATAGATTATACCAAATTATCAAAAAAAAGACTGTGCAAAACAAGACGCTACTGCAAAAAGAAATTCAGAGATGTCCATTGGAGTGCAAGAGGTGGTCCGTAGTGTTTCGTTGCCGAGGTAGGGTAAGGGTTTTATGGGAGGTATAGATAGGGTAAACACAAGCAGGCTTTTTCCACTGAGGTTAGGAGGCCATGGGTTAAAAGTAAAAGGTGAAATGTTAAGGGGATCCATTTCACTCAGAGGGTGGTGGGATTGTGGAACGAGCTGCCAGCAGATGTGGGTTTGATATCAATATTTATGGGAAGTTTGTATAGGTACATAGATGTAAGGGATATGGAGGACTATGGTCCAGGTGCAGGTGCAGGTCAATGGGACTATGCAGACTAGTAGTTCAGCAGATGTCTAGATGGACCAAAGGGCCTGTTTCTGTGTTAGGGCGTTCTATGACATTATGACGATGTTTGGGTTTTATCATGAACAAAATCTGCCAATAAAGAGTTAAAGGTGCTTCACTCATGCAAATAAGAATCTGCTTTTCCCTGGGCAACATACTGAGCATGTGTGGAGAGTACAGCCGAGCGCAGCAGAAAGCCCCCTGAGGCTCCCCAGTCGAGTCCTGCCTTCACTGGAGTGCACCTGAGCAACTCAAAGGCTGCGGACCCTTACAGAAATTCTCGGCAGCTCCAATGCTTTGAAAATCCTGTTAGGCAGGAAGAGAAGCCTGAAATAATACGCAGAGACACCAATCACATCTGAGGCACCTTACAGAATTTAACCCATTTAAAATAACACCCCATTTAAGTAGAGCCAGGGTGAGGGAAACCCTGGAAGCATGTTAGGCTTTTGCTTGTTCATTGCCTTGGAGTAAGATTGGGGGTTCTTGTGTCTCCTGGATACTGTATGAAGAACATAGAACATAGAATATAGAACAGTACAATGCCGCACAGGCCCTTCGGCCCACAAAGTTGTGCCAGCCTACAGTGTATAAACCTATTCTATGATAAATCTAACCTTTCCCTCCTACACATACCATAACCCTCCATTTTTCTTACATCCATGAGCTAATCAAAGAGCCTCTTATATGCTCCTATTGTATCAGCCCCTAGCACCAGGCCCTGCATTGTCTTCCTTCCTTTACCACTCCTATCTCTGACATATATGTATCTTGACAATAAATTTTATTTTGACTTTGAACTCATCTCCCCTCAACTTGAGTGTGCGTCCTCCAATATTAGAAAATGGTACCAGCTGTCTGCTCGCTCTCCTCCTCTCATAACATTGTAATCTTCGAGCAGATCTTCCCTCAGCTTCCACTGCAAGTCATTAGTTATATTTAAAGCAGAGCTGATGGGTTCTTAATTAGTAAGGGTATCAAAGGTTACGGGGAGAAGGCAGGGGAATGGAGTTGAGGGATAATAAATGGTAAGGTGGAGTCAATGGGCCAAATGGCCTAATTCTGCTCCTATGTCTTATGGTCTTTTTGTTCTAAACTCTGGAATTCACTATTGAATAGAATCACCATTATTTGTGTAGCTTCACAACACTGGAGCCAAGGACATCTCTAGATTAGAAGCCATGCCTTCAGTTGTCAGGGTTCCACGGTCTGGGACACCTTGACACTCTGAAAAGAGGTGATGAGTCCACAGGGGAGGGTCTGACCTTGAAAGCATCAAAGGTTGGGTTTCTGTAGCAGCAATTCACCAACTTCAGGAATAGTTACAAAGAGATCAGATACAAATCACTATTGAACTTAACTTCTAATTTGGAGTGGTGTGCATATGGAACAAGCTGTCAGAGTCTGAGGTAGATACAACAAAATAGTTAAAGATATTCAGATTACATTGATAGGGAAGATTTAGAGGGATAGGAGCAAAATGCCTTTTCTCTCTTTTTCCATTCCCCATTCTGGCTCTCTTCATCCTTTCCCTTCTTCTCACCTGTCCATTACCTCTCTCTGGTGCCCCTCGTTCTTCCATTTCTCCCATGGTCCACTCTCCTCTCCCATCAGGTTGTGTTTTCTTCAGTCCTTTACTACTCCACCTATCACCTCAGCTTCTTACTTGATTCCCCCCCCCCTCCACCCACCCAGCTTCTCCCTCACCTGGTCTCGCCTATCACTTGCCCGCTCGTACTCCTCGCCCCCACCTTCTTATTCTGGCTTCTGCCCCATTCCCGATGAAGATTCTCGATCTGAAATGTTAACTATTTATTATTAAGACTAAGGAGCTGATGGTGGACCTGAGGAGGGCTAAGGCACCGGTGACCCCTGTTTCCATCCAAGGGGTCAGTGTGGACATGGTGGAGGATTACAAATACCTGGGGATACGAATTGACAATAAACTGGACTGGTCAAAGAACACTGAGGCTGTCTACAAGAAGGGTCAGAGCCGTCTCTACTTCCTGAGGAGACTGAGGTCCTTTAACATCTGCCAGACGATGCTGAGGATGTTCTACGAGTCTGTGGTGGCCAGTGCTATCATGTTTGCTGTTGTGTGCTGGGGCAGCAGGCTGACGGTAGCAGACACCAACAGAATCAACAAACTCATTCGTAAGGCCAGTGATGTTGTTGGGGTGGAACTGGATTCTCTGACGGTGGTGTCTGAAAAAGGATGCTGTCCAAGTTGCATGCCATCTTGGACAATGTCTCCCATCCACTCCATAATGTACTGGTTAGGCACAGGAGTACATTCAGCCAGAGACTCATTCCACCGAGATGCAACTCTGAGCATCATAGGAAGTCATTCCTGCCTGTAGCCATCAAACTTTACAACTCCTCCCTCGGAGTGTCAGACACCCTGAGCCAATAGGCTGGTCCTGGACTTATTTCCACTTGGTATGATTAACTTATTATTATTTAATTATTTATGGTTTTATATTGTTATGTCTGGGTGATGGGAGTCCTTAGAGATTGTATAGCATTAAAGAAAAAGAAGTATGACAGGGCTAAGATGAGTGGGAATACAGATGATTGGGAAAGTTTTAAGGAACAGCAGATCTTAACTAAAAAAGCAATACGGAGAGAAAAAATCAGGTATGAGCTCAGTCTAGCCAGGAATATAAAAGGGGATAGCAAAAGCTTTTTTAGCTATGTGAAGAGAAAGAAGATAATTAAGAACAATGTTGGCCCCTTGAAGAATGAATTGGGAGAAATTGTTATGGGAAACAGGGAAATGGCAACAGAATTTAATGCATACTTTAGATCTTTTCACCAGGGAGGACACAAGCAATCTCCCAGATGTATGGATGGGCCAGGGTCATAAGATATCAGAGGAATTGAGACAGATTGACATTAGGAAAGAAACTGTGATGAGTAGACTGGTAGGACTGAAGGCTAATAAATCCCCGGGTCCAGATGGTCTGCATCCAAGGGTTCTAAAAGAGGTGGCTCAGGAAATTGCGGATGCATTGGTAATCATTTTCCAATGTTCCTTAGATTCAGGATCAGTTCCTGAAGATTGGAGAGTGGCTAATGTTATCCCACTTTTCAAGAAGGGAGGGAAGGAGAAAATGGAGAACTATCGCCCTGTTAGCCTAACATCAGTTGTGGGGAAGATGCTTGAGTCCATTATTAAGGACAAAATAGTGGCACATCTTGATGGCAGAAATAGGATTAGGCCGAGCCAGCATGGATTTACCAAGGGCAAATCATGCTTGACTAATCTGTTGGAGTTTTTTGAGGGTGTAACAAGGATGTTAGACGAGGGTAAGCCAGTGGATGTTGTGTACCTAGATTTTCAGAAGGCATTCGATAAGGTGCCACATAGGAGATTGGTGAGTAAAATGAGAGCTCATGGCATTGGGGGCAGGGTTTCAACATGGATAGAAAACTGGTTGGCAGATAGAAAGCAAAGGGTAGCAGTGAATGGGTGTTTCTCGGACTGGCTGGAGGTGACTAGTGGGGTACCACAGGGCTCTGTATTGGGACCACAGCTCTTTACGATTTATGTCAACGATTTAGATGAGGGCATTGAAAACTATATCAGCAAGTTTGCTGATGATACTAAACTGGGTGGCAGTGTGACATGCGAAGAGGACGTTAGGAGAATACAGGGAGACTTGGATAGGCTGAGTGAGTGGGCAGATACTTGGCAGATGTCATTCAATGTGAATAAATATTAAGTTATCCACTTTGGAAGCAGGAACAAGAGGGCAGAGTATTGTCTGAACGGTGTAGAGTTAGGTAAGGGAGAAATGCAAAGAGACCTAGGAGTCCCGGTTCACCAGTCAATGAAGGTGAATGAGCAAGTGCAACAGGCAGTGAAGAGGGCAAATGGAATGTTGGCCTTTGTTACAAGGGGAATTGAGTACAAGAGCAAGGATGTCCTTTTGCATTTGTACAGGGCCCTGGTGAGACCACACCTGGAATATTGTGTACAGTTTTGGTCTCCAGGTTTAAGGAAGGACATTCTGGCAATTGAGGAAGTGCAGCGTAGATTCACTAGGTTGATTCCTGGGATGGCAGGGCTGTCTTACGCAGAGAAATTGGAGAGATTGGGCTTGTACACTCTGGAATTGAGGAGATTGAGAGGGGATCTGATTGAAACGTTTAAGATAATTAAAGGATTTGATAGGATTGAGGCAGGAAATATGTTCCAGATGTTGGGAGAGTCCAGTACCAGAGGGCATGGATTGAGAATAAGAGGTCAGTTATTTAAAACAGAGTTGAGGAAGAGCTTCTTCTCCCAGAGAGTTGTGGAGGTGTGGAATGCACTGCCTCGGAAGACAGTGGAGGCCAATTCTCTGGATGCTTTCAAGAAGGAGCTAGATAGATATCTGATGGATAGGGGAATCAAGGGATATGGGGACAAGGCAGGGACTGGGTATTGATAGTGAATGATCAGCCATGATCTCAGAATGGCGGTGCAGACTCGAGGGGCCGAATGGTCTACTTCTGCACCTATTGTCTATTGTCTATTAATGATGAATGCCACCTTCTTGCACCCTCTCCAAAAACTTCAACAGAGTACAGGGAAAAAAGTGATGGTGGGAGTGGTTGCAGTCCTGAGGGCTGGCACTGACTCGATAGGCTGAATGGCTTCCTTCTTTGTCTTAAGAAAATACAATTTCCCCCACAACGCATTCCAAAATTTAGGGATGTGCTCTGAAGGTTCCCTCCTGCAGAACTCTCTCTAGATCAGGCTCTCTGTGTTTAAAATATATGGGATGTAAGTTTTTGTAGGGTAAAAAATAGTTTATCTAATCCATTGAGAAAGATTTTACACTTCACTGAGCGGCAGTGAATTAAAGGCGGGATTGTTATAGCATCCCGCCTTCAGTCACCCAGAGCTTGGTATGTGGTTACAGTTCCTATTGAAGGTAATGTCTGTCTGCTTTCTCTGACAAATCCTCTGCTCAGTCTGCTTAATCACCTAAGTACACAGCCACAGACATTTCCAGTTCAGCAGTAAGGTGTACGTGTGGTTGATCACATCGTACTGGAGGCCAGCCTCTGCGTTATTCAGACCACACTGCTTCCAGTTGGAAACGAGAAACCACTCCTTTCCTCTTAACCTCTCGTGTGCTGAGCTCCTGGGCAGCCAGCCTGCTCCGCACTCTGCCCCGAGGATGCACAGAGATGAGCTCAAGGACGGACAATGTGCTTTATATATTTCTCGCAGGTACAGCAGAACATACAGGGAAATGCACCGTTCGCGTCCGAGGGCGCACAACGCAGTTGTGAGGGGTAGGGAGAGCTATGGTCCAGGAGTGAGTCGATGGGACGAGGCAGAGTAACAGTTCAGCACGGGTTAGAAGGGCTGAAGGGCCTGCTTCTGTGCTGCCGTGCTGTGTTGCTGTAAGCAGCACGCAAGCGGTGCCATGCTTCTGACACCAATGCAGCGCACTCACAACTCTCCAACCCTAGCCTGTACATGTTTGGAACGTGGGAGGTAACGGAGAAAACCCGCGTGGTCGTGGCAAACTCCTTACAAACAGCGGTGAGCACCGAAGGCTGAGTCGCTGGCACTGTGAAGTGCTGGGCTAACCACTACACAACCATGCCACCCACATGCTGTATTCAGTCAGACCAGCAGAAAAGCACATTCGGCTAATTCCTTTGAGTCGGGTAAGACTCCCGGAAGTGACGGCTGACCGGTCGAGTTGTATTCGGCTCTGTGGAACCGGATGGACCCCGACCTGCTGGACGTGTTCAATGCTACGCTCCTGGCAGCATGTCCGAATCCATGAGGAAGGGCATCATCACCCTCATCTACAAGCAGAAGGGGGAGAAGGAGAACATTAGAAATCGGAGGCCCATCTCACTCCTGAATGTGGACTACAAGATCCTGTCCAAGGCTATTGCCAACAGGGTCAAGTCTGCTCTGGAGCAGGTGGTCTACCCAGACCAAACCTGTGCTGTACCGGGCAGGAAGATCTCAGACAGCCACGCACTGCTGAGGGACACCATCACCTACGCGGAGGACGGGGGCATGAGTGCCTGTCTGGTCAGCTTGGACCAGGAGAAAGACTTCGACAGGATATTGCACACATACATGGCGGATGTACTCTCCAAAATGGGATTTGGGGTTGGAATCCGGAATTGGATCAAACTGCTCTACACGGACATCTGTAGCGCAGTCCAGGTCCACGGGTGGGAAACAGACAGCTTCCCCATCAGGTCTGGAGTCAGGCAGGGCTGCCCTCTCTCCCCTGTCTTGTTCATGTGCTGCATAGAACCCTTTGCCGAGGCTATAAGGAAGGATGGGGGCATAAGAGGGGTGATGCTGCCAGGCAGTAGAGGGACCCAATTCAAAACCTCCCTGTATATGGACGACGTCACTGTCTCCTGCTCCGATCCGAGGTCAGTTCGCAGGCTGATCAGTATCTGCGAACAGTTTGAGCAGGCGTCGTGGGCCAGGGTCAACGGCACAAAGCGCAAAGCCATGCTCTTCGGCAACTGGCCTGACCGATCCACCAGGTCTGATCACATGAAGGTGTTGGGGATCTGGTTCGGAGGGGCCGAGGCATGCAACAAGAACTGGCAGGAGCGGACTGCCAAGGTCAAACAGAAACTGGGACTGTGGGGAGGGCGCTCTCTATCGATAGCGGGCAAGAACCTGGTCATCAGCTGTGAGGTGCTCTCAGGGCTGCTGTACTTGGCACAGGTGTGGCCAGTCCCCTGCTCCTTCAGCTCGGAAATCACCTGAGCCATCTTCAGATTCATCTGGGGATCCAAGATGGAGCGGGTCAGATGGACAACCATGCACAAGTCCCTGGACAATGGGGGCAAAAACGTTCCCAATGTTGCCCTCACCCTGATGGCCAGCTTCGTGTGTGGCTGCATCAGGTTGCGTGTGGATCTCAGGTATGTGGGCACCAAGTACCACTATGTGCCCAGGTTCTACTTGCCACCCTGGCTACGAAGGATGGGCTGGCCCCTTTCCCGTGCAACACCCCTGTCAGCTGGTCATTGCTGCCATATCTGTGCTTCGTAGAGAAGTTCTTTCAGGTCAACGCCTTTGACCACAGGGCCCAGGCAGTGGTCAGCACGTAAGGTCCTGCAGGCACTGCAGGAGAAGGACAAGATGGACACGGTGGGGTAGTTCCCTGAGCAGACCGTCCAGTTCATCTGGCAAAATGCCTCATCACCTGACCTCTCCAACAGGCACCAAGTCCTCGCCTGGCTGGCGGTGAGAGGGGCCCTCCCAGTCTGATCCCTCCTGTACGCCCGGAATGTCGTCTCCACACCCCTCTGCCCACAGGAGGACTGCAGAGAGGAGGAGTCGGTGACCCACCTCTTTGCACACTGTGGGTTCGCGGAGAAGGTGTGGAGGAGGATGGAAGGGACAGTGTCGAGGTTCATCCCCAGCAGCTGCGTAACAGAGGACTCTCTGATCTACGGGCTGTTCCCGGGGACGCACACGGAGACCAACATCCGGTGCCGCTGGCAGATCATCAACTCGGTGAAAGACGTTCTTTGGTCAGCCCGAAACTTGATGGTCTACCAGCACATGGAGATGTCCGTGGGAAAATGCTGCTGACTGGAGTTTAGAAGATTGAGGGGGATCTTATTGGAACGTATAAAATTCTAAAGGGATTGGACAGGCTAGATGCAGGAAGATTGTTTCAGATGTTGGGGAAGTCCAGAACGATGGGTCACAGTTTAAGGATAAAGGGGAAGCCTTTTAAGACCGAGATGATGAAAAACTTCTTCACACAGAGTGTGGTGAATCTGTGGAATTCTCTGCCATAGGAAACAGTTGAGGCCGGTTCATTGGCTATATTTAAGAGGAAGTTAGATATGGCCCTTGTGGCTAAAGGGATCAGTGGGTATGGAGAGAAAGCAGGTACAGGGTTCTGAGTTGGATGATCAGCCATGATCATACTGAATGACGTTGCAGGCTCGAAGGGCCAAATGGCCTACTCCTGCACCTATTTTCTATGTTTCTATGACTGGCACATTCTCGGCTGCAGGAGTACATGCTGAAGGACGCACTGAAACTTGGTGCATCACCACAAGGGCCCGGTGGGGAAGGACTACAGTCTAGGGTTCTTCTCCCGCGGGAGTTGAGGGGTGGGGGGGGGGGGGGGTTGGGGTGTATACCCCTGAACAAGTGTATGTAAATATGAGGTAACAGAGTGCCACCTGGGTGGCAAAAGTGTGGGAATGTAAAGACCATAATGGAAACACTTGTAAAGGACTGAGAGTTATGGAATGGTTTATTGTACATAATTTTATTTTTGAATAAAGTATATTTTGTTTAATAAAAAAAAATTCAGCTATTTGTGGAAAGGCTATTGAAAAGCAGATTCTGTCGGACTGAACTGTGCGGCCCATTCTTTAATTTAGGGTGTCGTTCCATGCAATTCTGATTTCAGGGTTCTGGGAGGGGTTGTCAGGGTGTGAACTACTGAAAAGTTTTGAACTTAGTCTCAGTGCATAGGGCTGGTCTTCTGCAGGAGGTATATTTCTTGACCCTGGGCTCTGCAAATGCTTGGAGCTCTCTCGCTCTCTCCGCAGAAAGCCGTGGATGTCAGTACTGAGCATGTTCATTTGGATATGGACAGTCAGACAGGAAAGTGGATTAGTTTTCATCTTGCCCCAGGGGCGGAGGGGTGTGTGTGTGTGTGATTTCTCATCTGCGTGTGAGTATGTATTGAAAGATCCTGTTCCTTCTGTTTTACGCTCCTGTTTACAGGATGGGTTCTTCGAGCTGTCGGATGGAGGCTTCGTTGATGCACAAGGAGGTCAGAAATCTCAGATCGCAGTCTGATGGTTTTGTTTCGCCTAACAGATTGTAGCGCAGGAGGAGGCTGCTCTCGGTGGTGAGAGCATTCCAGACCTGTGACCTCTACCCCCCAGAAGAACAAAGATGGTGGGTGCAGAGTGCCCCAATCTACAGATCCCCCCCCCCAACCTGGAAACACATGATCCAGACTCTCCATCGCTGGTACCCCCTCCCCAACACCACTGAGGGCAGTGCCAGTTTGAGGAAGATCACTCCCTCCTTTTCAAGAGTAATTGGGGATGGGCAACAAATGCTGGCCTCATTGGTACTACATGTGCCTGTATGTGGAGTATTAGGCACTATACCAAAGCCAGTTTTCCAGACAATGCCTCTTCTACACCTAATCCAGTTTAAGGCAAGTCCCTTCAAATGTAGACTGACTGAGACAGACCCAAGTGTTCCCCTCACCCCCAGTGTGACAGGCAACGCACAGTAGTACAGGTTTAACGTGTAGGGGCAAAATCAAAAAGGGTTATGAATAGAGGACTGAAGCTGTTATATTTGAATGCACGCAGTACACAGAATAAGGTAGAGACGATCTTGTAGTGAAGTTACGGATTGGCAGGTATGACTTTGTGGGCATCACTGAGTCATGGCTGAAAGAAGATTATAGTTGAGAGCTTAATATCCAAGGATACACATTGCAGGTAGGCAAAAGGGGTGGGTGACTTGGTAAAATATGAAATCAAATCTTTAGAAAGAGTTGACATAGGATCAGATGATATAGAATCCTTGTGGGTAGAGTTAAGAAACTACAATGTTAAAAGACTCCGATTCGAGTGATACACAGGCTTCTGAACAGTAGCCAGGATGTGGGGTACAAATTACACCAGGATAAAGAAAAAGCATGTCAAAAGGGAAATGTTAGGGAGATTTCAAGATGCTGCTAGATTGGAAAAATCAGGTTAGTGTTGGATCCCAAGAGAGAATTTGTAGAATACCTCCAAGGTGGCTGTTTAGAGCAGTTTGTGGTCGAGCCCATTAGGCGATCAGCTATTCTGAATTGTGTGTTGTGTAATGAACTGGATTTGGTTAGGGAGTTTAAGGTAAAGGAACCCTTAGGAGGCAGTGACCATATGCTAGAATTCGCTCTGCAATTTGAGACGGAGAAGCCAAAGTCAAATGTATCAATATGACAGTGGAGTAAAGGGAATTACAGAGGCATGAGAAGGCAGCTAGCTAAAGTTGATTGGAAGCTGACACTAGCAGGGATGATGGCAGAGCAGCAGTGGATGGAGTTTTTGGGAGCAATTCAGAAGGTCCATCGCAAAGAAGAACAAGTATTCTAAAGGAAGGATGACACAAACGTGGCTGACAAGGGAGGTCAAAGCCAACATAATAGCAAAAGAGAGGACATATATTAGAGCAAAAATTAGTGAGAAGATTGAAAAACTTTTAAAAACCAACAGAAGGCAACTAAAAAAGCCATAAGGAGGGAAAAGGAGGGGTTAAGCTATCCAACATTATCAAAGAGGATGGCTCCAGAGGACTGGAAAATTGTAAATGTCATTTCACTCTTCAAGAAAGGAGGGAGGTGGAAGAAAGGAATTATAGGCCAGTTAGTCTGACCTTCGTGGTTGGGAAGATGCTGGAGTCGATTGTTAAGGATGTGGTTTTGGATATTTGGAGGCATACGTTAAAATAGGCCAAAGTCGGCGTGGTTTCCTTAAGGGAAAATCTTGCCTGACACATCTGTTAGAGATCTTTGAGTTAATAATAAGCAGGTTAGAACCGGTGGATTTTGTGAACTTGGATTTTCAGAAGGCCTTTGACAAAATGCCACACGTAAGGCTGCTAACAAGATAAGAGCCCATGGCATTATAGAAAAGATTCTGTAACAGATAGAACATTGACTGATTGGCAGGAGGCAAAGAATGGGAATAAAGGAGTCTTTTCTGGTTGGCTGCTAGACTAGTGGCGTTCCTCAGGGGTTGGTGTTAGGACTGCTCTTAACATGGTATGTCAATGATCTGGATGATGGAATTGATGGCTTTGTGGCCAAGTTTGTGGATGATATGAAATTAGGTTGAAGGGCGGGTAATGACAAGGAAGCAGAGAGGCTGCAGAAGGACTTAGACAGATTAGAAGAACGGGCAAAGAGGTGGCAAATGGCATACAGTGTTGGGCAGTGTATGGCCATGCGCTTTGGTAGAAAGAATAAAAGCATGGACTATTTTCTAAGTGAGCAGAAAATTAAAAAAATTCAAGGTGTAAAGGGGCTCGGGAGTCCTCATGCAGGATTCCCTAAAGATTAATTTGTAGGTTGAGTCGGTGGTGAGGAAGGCAAATACAATGTTAGCATTCATTTCAAGGGACGAGAATATAAAAGCAGGGATGTAATGCTGGGGCTCTATAAGGCACAGAAGGGGCCTCACTTGGAGTATTGTGAGCAGTTTTGGGTCCCTTATCTAAGAAAGGATGTGGTGACATTGGAGAGGGTTCAATGGAGGTTCTCAAAAACAATTCCAGAAATGAAAGGCTTATCATATGAAGAATGATTGATACCTCTGGGCTTTTACTTGATGGAATTTAGAAGAACGAGGGGGGATCTCATTGAAACCTATTGACTGTTGAAATGCCTAGACAGAGTGGACATGGAGAGGATGTTTCCTATAGTGGGGGAGTCTAGGATCAAAGGGCCCTCAGAATAGAGGGACGTCCATTTAGAACAGAGATGAAGAGGAATTTCTTTAGCCAGACTGTGGTGATTGTGTTCACAACTTATGTTAGTGATATTAAAACCAATTCTCATTCTGAAAATGAATCTCAAGCTAGCATATGGCAACAAGTGAGTACTTTGATCATAAGTTTTACTTTGACTTTTTCTGCTTTGACTTTGAAGTCACGCAGTCACTTGATACAGCCTCACCATTTGTCATAGACTCATAGAGTCACAGTGTAGTACAGGGCAGAAACAGGCCCTTCTGCCCAATTGTCCAAGATGATCACCTAAGCTAGAGTAACACACAAAATGCTGGAGTAGCTCTGCAGATCAGGCACCATCTATGGAGAGGACTAAGACAGACAGACAGACAGACAGACATACTTTATTGATCCCGAGGGAAATTGGGTTCCGTTACAGCTGCACCAACCAAGAATAGTGTAGAAATATAGCAATATAAAACCATGAATAATTAAATAATAATAAGTTAATCATACCAAGTGGAAATAAGTCCAGGACCAACCTATTGGCTCAGGGTGTCTGACACTCTGAGGGAGGAGTTGTAAAGTTTGATGGCTACAGGCAGGAATGACTTCCTATGATGCTCAGAGTTGCATCTCGGTGGAATGAGTCTCTGGCTGAATGTACTCCTGTGCCTAACCAGTACATTATGGAGTGGATGGGAGACATTGTCCAAGATGGCATGCAACTTGGACAGCATCCCCTTTTCAGATACCACCGTCAGAAATTCCAGTTCCACCCACACAACATCATTGGCCTTACGAATGAGTTTGTTGATTCTCTTGGTGTCTGCTACCCTCAGCCTGCTGCCCCAGCACACAACAGCAAACATGATAGCACTGGCCACCACAAACTCATAGAACATCATCAGCATCGTCTGGCAGATGTTAAAGGACCTCAGTCTCCTCAGGAAATAGAGATGGCTCTGACCTTTCTTGTAGACAGCCTCAGTCCACTTTGATCAGTCCACTTTATTGTCAATTCGTATCTCCAGGTATTTGTAATCCTCCACCATGTCCACACTGACCCCTTGGATGGAAACAGGGGTCACTGGTGCCTTAGCCCTCCTCAGGTCCACCATCAGCTCCTTAGTCTTAATAATAAATAGTTAACATTTCAGATCGAGAATCTTCATCGGGAATGGGGCAGAAGCCAGAATAAGAAGGTGGGGGCGAGGAGTACGAGCGGGCAAGTGATAGGCGAGACCAGGTGAGGGAGAAGCTGGGTGGGTGGAGGGGGGGGGGGAATCAAGTAAGAAGCTGAGAGGTGATAGGTGGAGGAGTAAAGGACTGAAGAAAACACAACCTGATGGGAGAGGAGAGTGGACCATGGGAGAAATGGAAGGATGAGGGGCACCAGAGAGAGGTAATGGACAGGTGAGAAGAAGGGAAGGGATGAAAAGAGCCAGAATGGGGAATGGAAAAAGAGAGAAAAGGCATTTTGCTCCTATCCCTCTAAATCTTCCCTATCAATGTAATCTGAATATCTTTAACTGTTTTGTTGTATCTACCTCAGACTCTGACAGCTTGTTCTATATGCACACCACTCCAAATTAGAAGTTCAATAGTGATTTGTATCTGATCTCTTTGTAACTATTCCTGAAGTTGGTGAATTGCTGCTGCAGAAACGCAACCTTTGATGCTTTCAAGATGACTGTCATCAGACCCTCCCCTATGGACTCATCACCTCTTTTCAGAGTGTCAAGGTGTCCCAGACCATGGAACCCTGACAACTGAAGGCATGGCTTCTAACGAGATGTCCTTGGCTCCAGTGTTGTGAAGCTACACAAATAATGATGATTCTATTCAATAGTGAATTCCAGAGTTTAGAACAAAAAGACCATAAGACATAGGAGCAGAATTAGGCCATTTGGCCCATTGACTCCACTTTACCATTTATTATCCCTCAACTCCATTCCCCTGCCTTCTCCCCGTAACCTTTGACACCCTTACTAATTAAGAACCCATCAGCTTCTGCTTTAAATATAACTAATGACTTGGCCTGCACAGCTATCTGTGGCAATGAATTCCACAGATTCACCACCCTCTGGTTAAAGAAACTCTTCCTCATCTCTGTTTTAAAGAGCATCCTTGTACTCTGAGGCTGTGTGCCCTCGGGTCCTAGACAGCCCCACTATAGGAAATATCCTCTCTGCATCCATTTTATATACGCCTTTCAACATTCAATAGGTTTCAAAGAGATCTCTCCCTCATTCTTCTAAATTCCAGTGAGTTCAGGCCCAAAACCAGCAAACACTCCTTACACATTAACCCTTTCATTCCTGGGATCATTCTCATGAACCTCCTCTGGACCCTCTCCAATGCCAGCACATTCCTTCTTAGATATGGTGCCCAAAACTGCTCACAATATTCCACCAATGCCTTAGTGCCTTGACACTAAGACTCCCACCTCCCTTTGCTGCCCATTTAGAAAATAGTCTATGCATTATTCCCTCTACCGAAGTGCAGTTTACCTTCATATTTCATCTCCCCCCCGCTTATGTTTTTTTTAGTTGTCTTCTGGTGGTTTTAAAACCATACAGGTTAGGTGGAGGGGCGGTTAGTGTTGAGGAAGCATGAAGTCTGCAGAAAGTCTTAGATAGATCAGGAGAATGGACAAAGAAGTGGCAGCTGCAATATCGTGCAGGGAAGTGTATGGTCATGCACTTTGATAGAAGGAATAAAACCTAAAACTATTTTCTAACCAGGGAGAAAATTAAAAAAAAATGAGGTACAAAGCATTTTGTGCAGGATTCTCTAAAGGTTAATTTGCAGATTGAATTGGTAGTGAGGAAGGCAAATGCAAGGTTAGCATTCATTTCAAGAGGACTAGAATATAAAAGCAAGGATGTAATGCCAAACAAACACGAGGAAATCTGCAGATGCTGGAAATTCAAACAACACACACAAAATGCTGGTGGAACACAGCAGGCCAGGCAGCATCTATAGGGAGAAGCGCTGTCGACGTTTTGGGCCGAGACCCTTCGTGAGTGCTGACGAAGGGTCTCGGCTCAAAACGTCGACAGCACTTCTCCTTAGAGATGCTGCCTGGCCTGCTGCGTTCCACCAGCATTTTGTGTGTTTTGATGTAATACTGAGGTTGTAAAGGCTCTGGTTGGGTTTCACCTGGTGTATTTTCAGCAGGTTTGAGCCCCTGGTTTAAGAGAGGATGTACTGACACTGGAGAGGATTCAGAGGAGGTTCACAAGAATGATTCCAGGAATGAAAGGGTTAAAAGGTATTAAACGCTGAAATGCCTGGACAGATTGGATGTGAACAGGTTGTTTCCTTTGGTGGATGAGTCTAGGATCAGAGGGCACATCCTCAAAATAGAGGAACTTTCATTTAGAACAGAGATGAGGAGAAATTTCTTTAGTCAGAGGGTGGTGTGTCTATGGAATTTGTTGCCAAAGGTACCTGTGGAGGCCAGGTCACTGGGTGCATTTAACACGAGGTTGATGGCTTCTTGATTAGACACGGTGTGAAAGGTTATGGTGCGAAGACAGGAGTACGGAGTTGAAAGGGAAGTGGATCAGCTGTGAGGAAATGCGGGAGCAGGTACAATGAGGCAAATGGCCTAACTCTGCTTCTATTTCTTGTGGACTCATGGTCTATCTTTGTATCGTCCATAAGCGGCCACAAAGCCATCAATAAAGTGAAAAGAAGCAGTCGCTGACAACTGAAAGCATGTCTTTGAATTCGGAGATGTCCTAAGCACCAGGGTTGTTGAGGTCACAATCAGAATCAGGTTTATTGTCACCGGCATGTGATGTGACATTTGTTAACTTAGCAGCAGTTCAATGCAATAATATGCAAGAAAAAAAATTAATCAATTACAGTACAAGTATATTGAATAGATTAAAAATTGTGTAAAAAACCAGAAATACTAAATATTAAAAAAGAGAGGTAGTGTCCAAGGATTCAACGTCCATTTAGCAATCAGATGGCAGAGGGGAAGAAGCTGTTCCTGAATCACTGAGTGTGTGCCTTCAGGCTTCTGTACCTCCTAACTGATAGTAACAGTGAGAACAGGGCATGCCCTGGGTGTTGGAGATCCTTAATAATGGACGCTGCCTTTCTGAGACACCGCTCCCTAAAGATGTCCTGGGTACTTTGTCCCTGGGTCACAATCAATTACGATTTTATTCAACAGTGGATAGGAGTAGGAGAGGGGAGCCTTAGTGACATGAGTAATTTGCTCCTTCTTGTATTTTATGAAATTGAACATATCCTACGACAGATATGACAAATACTTGGGGTTTCGCGGCTGGCCTTTATCCGACGTGCCAAGGATGCGGCCTAAGGCTCAGCTCGCCTTCAGAGGTCTGGGATCTTGTGGCTCTGGAGACGGGTGGATCAAAGATCAGTGTCCCGGCAGGAAATCGGTGTGTTGTGGGTCGCTAGATCTCCAGCTGTGTGCCCAGACACCCGAGTTCTTTGGGCACAGAGCTCAGAAAAAGCGATGCAACGGACTTTAAACATTGTAAACCAGCGAATTGTTTTGTTATGTCTCCCCTCTCGCTGTGAAACAGAGACACCTCCTTCTCCCTTATTAGGGAGAGAGAGAGCCTGTGGTGTGTCGAATACCGGGTGAACGAGTAGTTTTGGGGTACAGCAAGTCTGTGTCTTTGCTGTTGCTTTGCTGCACACTGGAGTACTCTGTGGGGGGGGGTGCCGATGCTATTTTTTTTGCTGGTGGGGGGAGGGGGATCGTTGCTTGCTGCTGCTTACCCGTGGGGGGGGGGGAGCTGGGGGAGTGAATTTAGGGTTCTAACATTTAACTGTCATTCATACTTTGGGGGCACTCCTCTATTTTCGTGGATGGCTGCGAAGAAAAAGCATTTCGGGATGTATATTGTCTACATTTCTCTGACACTAAATGTACCTTTCAAACCTTTGAAATTAAGCATGCATGCTGGAGGATGGTAATTCCTTCTGCCCAGGCTGAAGCAGTACTGAGTGGAGCTGGAGTCCATGGGTTGCAAGCAAGACAGCACGCGGTGCACGGGCGCAGCCTGTAGAGACCATGTCAGGTGCCGGGAAATGGAGTGTAATGAATCTGTGACGATAACGTGATATACTTCATTGAGAAGGAAGCTGTAAACCCTGAGGCCACTGTCTCACACTTTCTATTTTAATTTGCTATGCACTAGATAAATCCCTTTTCTTACATTAATAGATATCAGAAATGAAGAGATTAGCTTTATTTGCGACGTGTACATTGAAAAATTCAGCCGAATGTGTTGCTTGCGTCAATGACCAACGCGACCCGAAGAGGCTGTCTGCAAGTGTTGCCCCGCTTCCGGGAGCAAAGAACACACCACGTCTGTAACTTCAAACAAGAGAAAATCTGCAGACGCTGGAAATCCGAGCAACACACACAAAATGCTGGAGGAACTCAGCAGGCCAGGCAGAGTCTACGGAAAAAAGTCGACGATTTGGGCCGAAATCCTCCGGCAGGACTGGAGAAAAAGTGCTGAGGAGTAGATTTAAAAGGTTTGTTTGTGATCGGTCTCTTGTCTGTGATTGGATTACTACTCTGGGAAGTCTCTTCCAGGGATGCCTACCTTGAAGAAGTTTAAATCTTCCACCTTCTAAATCTACTCCTCAGCTTTTTTTCCTCCAGTCCTGCAGAAGGGTTTCGGCCCGAAACGTCGACCGTAATCTTTTCCATAGATGCTGCCTGGCCTGCTGAGTTCCTCCAGCATTTTGTGTGTGTGTCTACAACTTACTGACTCCAACCCGTATGTCTTTGGAATGTGGGATCCAGCGGAAACCCACATGGGTACTGGGAGAACGTACAAACTCCTTACCGACAGCGTCAGGAATTGAATCCCTGTCACTGATTACTGGCGATGTAAAGTGTTACGCTAGACACTACACTGCCTTGCCACTGACTTCTGTCGCATGTATTGAAATATAGTAAAAATCTTCACATTTGTTGATGTATTTATTTAGAGTTGTGACATGGGACAGGCCCATCCAGCCCACTGAGTCAAACCACCCAGCAACCCACCTATTTAAGCTTAGCCTACCTGTGTGCTTGCTATCTAGACAGATAACGCGGACAATGAAATGGAAGTCCGGAGGTTGAGGCCTGTTGGCCAGAGTCCTGGGCCTGCGATTCTCTGCGAGTCCACCGTGGCTAGACGCGGGTCTGCATGTCTGAATCTGGATCCACGTCTTCTGGAGGCTGGAGTCCAAGGAAGCTGACCTTTCTTGGGGTTAGAGGACTGTGTTTGTGTGTGGGTGGGTGGGCGTGAGCTGGTTTTGCTTGTTATGCTCTGTGCCGTGCGGCTGAGTGTGCCTTGTTGGTGCCAGAATGTGTGGTGACCCTTGAGTGTGCTGGTCAGCACAGCCAGTGACACGTTCCACTGCATATTCTGATGTACACATGATAAATAAGCTTACATCTTGAATTTATGAATATGGAAGCTGGGACCTCATGCTACAGCTCTGTAAAACATCAGTTAGGCCACACCAGGAGTACTGTGCGCATTTCCAGCCATGGCACTATAGGGAGGGGATGCTATTGCACTGGAGAGGGTCGTCGCCTTGTCGTGGTAGAGAGGCCCGTGAGTTCTTGAGATCCTGAGAGCAGCGCTACCAGCCGTTTAACCTTCCGGAGCTTAGCTTCTGGAAGGGTCAGTAAAGGTCAAAGGGGAGATTCCAGTCAAAGGGCATTCCAACCAAGACTGTCAGAAGATAATGATACGTCACAACTGTGGTGAAGGTGGAGGAAGGGTGCAGCAGTGCAGGGCCCACAGTCGTCACACGTTCCACGCCACAGGATCCTGACCCTGATCTGTCAAGTCTGTGTGGCGGGAACTTTAAGCAAAGTCACGCAGAGGATTCTCTGCTAAGGGAATGCACCCTAACATCCCAGAAAGAGCCCCTTGGGAGAACCTCATGTGCTCACACTAATACAACAGCAGGCACCCGGAAGCCCTAGAACATTGCCACGGGGGATCCTTACGAAAGATTTCGAGGATCACCCAGAAGGACAGATGCAGCAACTCCAACGTACTCCAACGTCCGTTGGTGGTGGCCAACGTGAACAGCGTCTGCACCGCGATAAAACAATACCAGCTCCAACGGACGTCCGACTCAAACAGATCCTTTCCTCCCAGTTGAGGGAAGGCCAGTGAGCCTTTGGTGGGCAAAGGAAATGCTTCAAAGCAAACATCAATATCAGCCTGAGGATATCCAATACTGCACCTGAGAGCTGGGAAGACATTGCACCTACTGGATACACCTGGAGGAGATCTGTTCAGGAGGGAGATGCGCCGAACGAGAGTGACCCCCCGTACGTTGCAGAGAACAAGCAGCAGCTGTGAAAGGAGGGGCTGAACCCAGACACTCACCACAGCCACCACTTACACTTGCACACCCTGCACCAGAGGATGTGGATCCCGGACTGCTCTCTACAGACACCCGGGGACCCAGCAATAGGCAACCCTTTCGGGAGAACCTCGCACTCGACTCGAGTGATTGCACTAATACTTGCACCATATAGAAAGAAAAGGCCAGCTCGTGAGCCAAAGCTCTCAGCTGCAATCTGCTAAGCTCGTCCCTCTATAAAAAAGGAGCTTGATTCAAGTAGTCGTTCTAATAAACAGGCAGTGGTTCATCATTTATTTATCAGATTAGTGCTTACAGTGCATTAAGAAGAAAAAAATAAAACCCTAATGCTACTGTCCTCAGATTCCCTTCTTCCTGAAGCCATTAAATCATCTGCAAAGCCTTTATTTCCAAAGCCTTTGCCATTCTTAGTAAATGTTCTCTTAAAATGACCAAGGATGAAGGATCAGCTTTATTCACTATATACCGTACAGTTACACGTATTAGGAGTTTGCTGTAGCGTGGTGGTCAGGGCTTTCATGCAACAGGAAGCAACAACATTCAACAATTATAAAGCTATCTGAATCAGAATCAGGTTTATCATCACTGACATACGTTGTGAAATTTGTTGTTTTCCGGCTGTAAGACAGCCAATACATTAAATATATTATAAATTATATTAGACCATAAGGCATTAGGTCATAGGAGCAGAATTAAGCCATTCAGCCCATCATTTTCTCTGCCATTTCATCATGTCTGATCCTGGATCCCATTCAACCCATCTTCTTGCCATATCCTTTGATGCCCTGACTGATCAAGAAACGATTAACTTCTGCCTTAAATGTACCCTTTGACTTGGCCTCCATCACAGTCTGTGGCAGAGCATTCCACAGATTCACTACCCTCTGGCTAAAAAGAATTACTCTTTACCTCTGTTCTAAAGGGTTGCCCCTCAGTTTTGAGGCTATGCCCTCTAGTTCTGGATATCCCCACCATATTAAGAAATATATACAATCAATTAAATAAGTATTGCAAAAGGAATAATAACTTCAAGGTAAGTTCATTATCATTGAGGTCACCATATACAACCCTGAGATTAATTTTCTTGCAGGCATTCACGGTAAATGCAAGAAACACCATAGAATCAATGAAAGACCAAACAACCAATGTGCAAAAGACAACACTGTACAAATACAAAAAAAATGTAATAATAATAAATAAATAAGCAATAAATATTGAGAACATGAGATGAAGAGTCCTTGAAAGTGAGACCATAGGTTCTGGGAAGAGTTTAGTGATGGGACGAGTGAAGTTATCACCTTTGGTTCAATAGCCTGATGGTTGAGGGGAAGTAACTCTTCCTGAGCCTGGTGGTGTGGGTCCCGAGGCTCCTGTACCTTCTTCCTGATAACAGCAGCAAGATGAGAGCATGGCCTGGAAGGTGGGGGTCCTTGATGATCGATGCTGCTTTCCTGTGATGACATTCCAATGGTGGGGAGGGTTTTACCCATGATGGACTGGGCCGTATCCACTACTTTTTGTAGACTATTATGTTCAAGGGCATTGATGTTTCTATACCAGGCCGTGATGCAATCAGTCAATATGCTCTATAGAAGTCTATCGAAGTTAGAAGTATGGATATAGAAAAAATGTTCATAAATACAGCATGTATTTGCAATGTAAAGAACATCATAAGATGTGGTTTAAAGTGTTTACAGTGCAGTGCAGTGATGAGGGTTGTAGATAGAGGGATGGGAGGGAGCTAACCTGAATGATTGATCTAATCAACTATCTGGCTGAAGAAACTTTTAAGATGGTGTGAAGTTTTTGTTGTAATAACTCTATAGCACTTTCCAAAAGGGAGCTTTTGGAAGATTTCCTGAAAGTAAATGAGAAGTTGTCTGAAATAGCTTAAATTATCTAAAAGATGAAATGTCCTTGCGGGCACTGTTATCCCCCACAAATACTTAAGGCAATGTTTGTGCTCTGCTTGGGTTTTTATCACGTTGTTTTGGCTTCATCTCAGACATTCGACTTGCGTTTAAACAGAGCCTATTGTGTGATCAGGGAATTGCAAAATTAATTATCTTTCTCCCGTAGAAAATAGATAGTGCAGGCAAGATCAGTAATTACCGCTCATTGAGAAAATGTTGAGAAAATGTTGAGGTAAGCCATCTTGAACCACTGCCGTCCTATATTGTTATTGCTGAGGAGAAAAGGGTTAAAAGGGACGAGGGCCAACTTATTCACATGGAGGGTGCCGAGTGTATGGAACAAGCTGCCATATGGTTGATTTAGGTTAATATCTATCTATGTGTCAACCTATTTATTATCTACCTATCTAATCATTTATTTATCACAACTGCATCACAACATATAGTGTAATGAGTTGTTTGCATTAACAACCAACACCCAAGGTTGTATAGAGGGCAGCCCACAAGCGTCGCTACACTCTCTGACTAGCACATGCACTGCACTGAAACCACGCTCCATTAAATATGATGTTGGAAAGGCAATAAAGAACATCTTGTTAGCGTTCAGATGTCTTTCTGCAACCAAAAGTCTTGATATGAGTTTTTGAATGTGGGCTTCAGCTGAAAGCCATTTTGCAGCGAGATCAGTTCATTACAAGTGTTCAGTACGGATCTGTTACCCAATCTGGAATTTGGATTGAGAGAAGATCCCGGAATCTCCCTGGCTTGTCTTTATGCAGCTCACCTAGATGAGCACAGTATCCTTGAAGATCATCATCTGGTATTCTTTCTTTATCTTCCAAATCAGAGAGGCTTGGAAACTGGAAAAGGTTGCGACAGCCAATGTTGCACTTAAATGTAGAGATGACTGATTTGACTTTGAGAAGATTTACACCATTTCCTTGCATTTGAAGATTGATTTAATTAACCTTTGCAAGTAACTCTGACAAATATGCAATGTCGTGCCTAATATTCTTGGGCTGAGTCCTAATGTAGGTTTCAAGTCTTCAAATAATTTTATCACAGTTTCAAAAAGAGCATAAAAGCATTTCAGGAAGTTTCCCTTGAGAGCTATCTGTGTCTAACAGCAAACTCTTCACCATTCTCAGTACAAAGTTCTTGAAATAGTCGAGAATTGGGAAGCAAGGGGCTTGATTTGATTTGCTGCTGTGATAACAGTATTTAATGATTTGTGCAGCTGATCACTTGAGTTTTTTGCAGCAAGACGTTGAAACAAAATAGTGAATGGTAAATATGTTAGATACATCTATTTTCAAGAAAGTAGTGAAATAACCCCACAGTGGTGTCCATCTGCTGCACAAACAAGAACGCTTGTGAATATAATCTCCTTCTCTTTGAAAAATTGCTCAACAACCTGAAATAAATAAGTCATTAAACAAATTAATGTATCCATTTATCTATTTATCTATTTGAGACATGCCACCCAGCAATCCCCCAATTGAATCCTAACCTAATCACAGGATAATTTACAGTGACCAATCAACCTACCAAACAGTACATCTTTTGAGTGTGGAAGGAAACTGGCACATTCAGGGAAAACCCGCGCTTAAAGGCCCCTGGGTCGCTGGGACTGGCCACTATGCTACTGTGCCACCTCAAAAATTGATGCTGCCTACAGAGGATATAGCGGGTAATATTGACTCCCCCTCTGTATTTGTTTCTCGTCCCCTTGCAAAATAACAGCTCCTGAACCATCTTTCATCCTTTACGAAGCAGTAAAGATTCAATGACCTGGCGACGTTGACTCATCCAAATGCAGAGCAAACTTTGTCCGAAGTACGTTGCACAACGTGTCTGTCACTTTCTTAGACGCTTCATCTCTTTGTCTTTAAACAGAGTTGTTGCTGAGTGGAATCAGTTTAATTATTTGGTCTGGTGACTCATGCAAAACTCATGTAATCATTAGTGAGGCACTGAGGATGAAATGCTTATAATAAATAATTTACTTCTTAACTTCAGCCTGTAATCTCTCAACTGTCCCCCACATCGGAATCTTTGGTTTAGAGGAATATGGGCTAGACACAGGCAAATGGGACTAATTTAGATAGGCATCTTGGTCAGCATGGGCCAGATGGGCTGAAGGGCTGTTTTCCATGCTCTGTGACTCTAATACTGGAATGACCTGTCTAGAGAGAACTCCTGCATGACACGAACAAGAGAAAATCCGCAGATACTGGCAATCCGAGCAACACCCACAAAATGCTGGAGGGAGCTCAGAGGCCAGGCAGCATCTTGGAAAAGAGTACAGTCGACGCTTCGGGCCGAAACCCTCTCGGCAGGACTGTTGAAGGGCTTCCCCCCCCGAAGCATCGACCGTACTCTTTTCCTCATTCATTCATTCCTCATTCCTTTAGCTGGAGATCTGTAACCCTTGCTTGCTCAACCTACTCTCTAATCTAGGCAGCTTCCTGGTAAATCTTCTCTGCATCCTCATCCTTCCTATAATGAGGTGATCAGAAATGAACACAATATTCCAAATGTGGTCGAACCAGGGTTTGATAGAACTGCAATATTAATTTGTTTTGATGTTTCTTTGGAGTTTACTTTGGTGAATGGTACAGTCTATCCCCAGATTATGAATGCTCTTACATACAAATGAGCTCCCATAATGATACTCCATTTAAAATTCCAACGCGTGTACAAACATTCATTGCTGCAAACAGAACTAGTTTCCTCTCTTCCTCCATCTTTAGTAATTATTCCTTTCTTATCAGTGTTAGATCAGATTAGATTAGATTCAACTTTATTGTTATTGTGCCGAGTACAGATAATAAAGCCAATGAAATGCAGTTAACATCTAACCAGAAATGCAAAGAATAGAGTTATTTACAAAATAACTGCGAATAAAAAGTAAGTGCTACAGCACATAAATATAAAAGTACTGAGACAGTACAATATGGGTGCAATACTGCTTAGCGCTCAGCAGGGTCACAGCCTCAGGGAAGAAGCTCTTCCTGTGCCTGCTGGTGCGGGAGCGGAGGCTCCTGTAGCGCCAACCCAATGGGAGGAGAGTGAAAGGTCCATGGTTAGGGTGACATGCATCTTTGATAATGCTTTTCACCCTGACCAGGCAGCCTTTATGGTAGATGTTCTCAATAGTGGGCAATTGGGTGCCGATAATCCGCTGGGCAGTTTTCACCACACGCTGGAGTGCTTTGTGGTCTGATACAGGACAATTGCCACACCACACTGAGATGCAGTTGGTGAGTATGCAGTCAATGGTACAGCGGTAAAAGTCCATCAGTATCCTGGGACAGAGGTGAGCTTTCTTGATGCTCTGCAGGAAATAAAGACACTGTTGCGCCTTTTTGATCAGGATGGAGGAGTTCAGGGACCAGGTGCGATCATCAGAAATGTGGACACCAAGGAATTTGAAGCTTGATACACACTCCAATTTAAGATAGTGCACAGGGCCCATATGTCAAAAGATAAATTATTGTATATTTTTTCTAATATAAGCCTTATTTGTGACAGTGGCTACTCTAACTCATATGTTTTGGTCCTGTGTAAACTTGAATAATTTTTGGAGGAATGTGTTAAGAATATTATCAAAAGATACAGGTGTGGATTTACAACCCAATTCACTCATGGCAATGTTCGGGATTATTCCAGAGGAGCAGGTAGAGTTTCTGCTTCCACTCAACATGTGACAGCCTTTTCAACTTTACTGGCCAGGAGAGCCACCTTGTTATACTGGGAAGATTCTAATCCACCTACTGTTTTTAACTGGCTCTATTATGTCCTGTTTAAATTTGGAGAAAATTAGAAGCCGGACGTTTGATGTATCTTTTAATTTTGAGCAAGTCTGGCGACCCTTTATTCAATACTTTCATATGATCTAATTTTTTATTTTTATTATTTTTAAAATTTTATTTTTTATGAGGAAAAATGTTTCCTTATCCGTGAAGGTTCGGAGGTGACTGGAAGGGTGTTTTTTTTCTTCTTTTTTCTTCTAATTTTATCCTCAAATGGACTGCCCAATTTTTCTTTTTATTAGGTTAGTTTAGTGGTTTTTTTAAAAATTTCCAATCTTTTTTTGATGTGATTTGTCAAGAGAAGTTGTGGTTTCTTGTTTATATTATATATACAACAGTGTAATACTATATTTAATTGACTTTGACAATATATACTTCTTTGCTGTTTATACGTCCTTTGTATTATGTGTTTGCTTAAACTTCTCCTCTGATTTCTAAATTTTTTTACTGGAAAATCAATAAAAAAGGATTGAAAATGAATGATACACACTCCACTATAGCTCCGTTGATGTAGATGGGGATGTGAGTGTGGCTCCTGGCATGCCTGAAGTCCACAATGATCTCCTTGGTCTTCTAGGTGTTAAGGGCCAGGTTGTTATCGGCACACCACACGGCCAGGTGCTGGACCTCATCCCTGTAGGCCGTTTCATCATCCCCTTTGATCAGGCCAACCACTGTGGTGTCGTCTGTGAACTTGATTATGGAGTTAGATCCATGTACGGGAACACAGTCATGGGTGAAAAATGAGTACAGAAGAGGGCTCAGCACACAGCCTTGAGGCACGCCAGTATTCAGCGTGAGAATGGAAGAGGAGAGGTTGTCTGCTTAACAGATTGGGGTAGGTCAGTCAGAAAGTCCAAGGTCCAGTTACAGAGGGATGAGCAGATACAAAGCTGGCGAAGTTTGGCGATCAGCTTGGAGGGAGCTTTTAACGCAAAATTATGAGGGCTATAAATAGGGTCAATGCAAGCCGGCTTTTTCCACTTAGGTTGGGTGCGACTAGAGCTAGAGGTCATGGATTAAGGGTGAAAGGTGAGATGTTTGAGGGCAAGATGAAGGGGAACTTCTTCACCCAGAGGGTGATGAGAGTGCAGAACGAGCTGACAGTGGAATGCAAGTTTGATTTCAACATTTACAAGAAGTTTGGAGAAGTACATGGATGAGAGGTGTATGGAGGACCGTGCGTCAAGCGTGGGTCGACAGGACTAAACAGTTGGGCGCAGACTAGCTGCACTAAAGGACCTGTTTCTGTGTTGTTCTGCTCTATGATTCAAAATCAGAAATAAAAAAGTAAAGCTTGGCCATACAGGCTGGTTTAAAGAAAATCCTTAAAAGAAGGTGGAGAGGTGTAAGGAGTGAATTCTGTGAGGGATGTAGATGGGAAGAGTGAAGGGCAAGAGAAAGTTATAAAATAATAGGAGGCATAGCTAGGATAGATGGTCAGAATCTTTTTTCTGGGTGGAGATATCAAATACTACAGCATGTGTTTAAGCGGGGGATTATTTGAAGGAGATGGGGTTTTCACACTGACAGTGGTGGCTGCTCAGTGTGACTGTGGAAGCAGACAGAATGATGGTGTTTAAGGGGCTGACAGATATATGAACGTGCAGGGACATGGATTATGTGTGCAAAGACTGATGCAATAACTGCCCGACGTAAACTGGAAAAGCTGGTTGTCTGAAATGGTTGAAATCGGCGTTAAGTCCGAAGGTTGATAACCTGCATGATGATGAGCTGCTTTGTCTCGAGCTTCGAGGCGAACACACTCTAGGTTGGAGCCATTCCTTACACAGAGGAAGATGGTTGCTGTTGTTTTTGGGGAGACAATCGTCTCTGCTCTAAACCACAGCTGCTCCTCAGGGCAGCACCCTGGGTCCAAATATCTTTAGGTGCAATCATGAACGTTGTGACCCTACTTCATCAGGAAATTCCGTAATCATCAAAGACTCTTCACCTTTCCAGGGAACAGTCTGATTGGCTGCATTACCATCTAGTCTGGAGGCTCCAAGGCACAGGATGACAAGAAGGGTATGGACTCAACCAGTTCCATCGTGGGCTCAGCCTCTCCACCATCAAGGACATCTTCTGAGACGATGCCTCAGAAAGCCGAAATCCATCACTAAGAACCCTCGCCATCCAGGACGTGCTCTCTTGTCATTACTACCATCGAGGAGGATGTACAGGAGTCTGAAGACCCACAGTCAATGACTTATGAACAGCTTCTTCCTCTCTGCCGTCAGATTTCTGAACAGTTCACAAATCCACAAGCACTTTTCATTTGTGTTTTGCTTTATTTATTAATTTATTGTAACTTTTAAAAATGTTTTGCAATGTACTGCTGTGATAAAACAACAGATTTCACTCCATATTTCGGAGATAATAAGCCTGATTCTGATTCTGACGTGTGCACACAGAGTGCAATATTTTGTTCTGCTTGTCATCCATAACGATTTTTTCATCACATCGGAACATTGAGGTATTACAAGGGAAAATGATAACAGAATACAGAATCTACACTCTGTGGCCACTTTACTAAGTACACCTGCTCATTAATGCTAATATCGAATCAGCCAATCATGTGGCAGCAGCTCAGTGCTTAAAACCATAGTCAAGAGATTCAGTTGTTGTTCAGACCAAACATCAGAATGGGGAAGAAATGGGATCTAAGTGACTCTGACCTTGGAATGATTGTTGGTGATTGAAGGTGGTGTGACTGTCTCAAACATTAACGACCTCCTGGCATTTTCATGCACAACAGTCTCTAGACTTTACAGAGAAACAAAAACAAAAAATAAACATGCACTGAGTGAAAGTTCCATGGTTGAAAATGCCTTGTAAAATAAAAGAGGTCAGAGGAGAATGGCCAGACTGGTTGAAGGCGACAGTAACTCAAATGTCAAACAGTGGTGTGCAGAAGAGCATTTCTGAGCCCATAGTGTTGAATCTCAAGGTGGATGGACTTCAGCAGCGGAAGATCACTGGGTCCCACTCCTGTGGCCACTTCATTAGGTACAGGAGGCTACTGCTTGCTCAGTGTACAATGGTTTTGCAATTACAGTGGAAGTGCAGCTTAGGCAGACACTAACGAGAGAGGGCCACGGTGAGGTTTGATCGAATTGCAGGTTTAACAGAATAAGGGTCACAATGTAGTCATTAGCTCGGTGGTTATCTGCATCTGTTCTAATGACAGACATTGCCATTCCAGGGACCGTATGGATGAACCACTGGCAGACAGCACCACCTATTGTCCATTACATTGACACGCAGGTTTATGTAATTCGGAAACAAAATGATGTCGACATCAGGCACACGAGCCTTCCCATCATCGAGGACATCAAGAAGGCAGCATCCATCATAAAGGATCCTCACCACCGTCCATCACTGGTAAAACCCTCCCCACCACTGAGCACATCTATAAGGAGCAGTGCTGCAGGAAATTAGCAGATATCAAGAACCCCCGGCATCCAGGCCTTGCTGGTTTCTCACTGTTGTCATCAGCAAGGAGGTACAGGAGCATCAGGACTCAAATCGACAGGTATAGGAACAGTTAATACCCCTCAACTATCAGGGTCTTGAAACAGAGCGGATAACTGCACTCACCCCAACACCCCACAATTTATGGACTAACTTTCAATGAATCTTCATTTCATGTTCTCTATATTTATGGCTTATTAATTAATTATTATGATGATCTATTTTATATTTGCACAGTTTGTTGTCTTTTGCATGTTGGTTGTTTTTCTATCTTGTTGTATGTTTTATCCATTGACTCCATTGTCTTTCTTTGTACTTACTGTGAATGCCCAACAGAAACTGAATCTCAGGGTTGTATATGGTGACATATATGCACTTTGATAATAAATTTACTTTGTACTTTGAGGACTTTTTGAGGTGATAACCTTCTACAAAAAATTCTCTCATTTGCCACGATAATTTTGAGTAGAGATTATCATTGATTAATGAATTAGTAACTTTTTAAAGGTAAAAGGATAAGTATGTTCCCCTTTTTATGTGTATTCATTGTTTTATTATTAATACAAGAATAACAAAGACAGCTTGAAATAAATGAAGCATTTCTGAAACGTTAACAATTTTAATTTTTTTTAATATTAAAAAATTTAAGAAGACATTTGAAAAATAACATTATTCTTAAATATTGTTGGTATTTGTACCTCATATAAACCATAAGAAATGTGAAGGTAAAATCATAGGCTTTGGTGTATATTCATATTGATATGAAGATTCATATTTGCATTCATAAAAGATCAAGGAAATGAAAATAAACACATTTTCCTCTCAGCGAGGCTCTGGTTGCTGCACTAACGATGACAAATATTTTACATGGGGCTTGCATTTGGTTGTTTTGAGGACTAGTTTCATCAGTAACTCTACTCCTATACGGGGAAGACATGGCACACCTGGAGGAAGTCTGTGCTGCATGAGATCGCATAGTGTCTCATAGTGAACAAGCGGCAGCTGCGAAAGGAGAGGCCGAACAACCAACAGACCCAAACACTCACCACAGCCACCACTTACTCCTGCCCACACTGCACCATAATATCTGGATCCTGGACCCACCTACAACCTCCTGAAGACCCACCAATAGACAATCTCCCAGGAGACATTATACTCAACTCAATACTATATCCATGTCCGCTCCTATCATTAGACTTGACCAGTTTTTCACTGGTGCCCATGATGCCCAAGAACATGTTGAGGAAAATACTGTTAATATTGCCATCCAAGATTTTTATGACAGTTATGGCAGAAATTATATGCGGTATTTACCGACGTTATCACTGAAAATCCAGAGTTCACTCATAAATGCTAGAAGAAAAAAAATATAGCAGAACAAAGGCAATGTTAACTGGCCCGACCATTTTACCATCCAAATCCTGATGTGCACACTAGGTACGTGAGGATTTCAAAACGCACCGTCCTATGTCACGTGTTCTCATAATCGTCCAGCTGGCGTGGGATGTCCCCTCTGAAAATATCTTACTGCTCTCAGGTTGTAAAAATCATTCACCGCTACATTTACAGGAAAAGATAATCATTATTTATCTTTTTATTAAAAAATCCAGGGGCAGCACTGTCTGCTCACGTCGACAGAAGATTTGCACACCCCCTTGGGCACGTGTGCCACAGATTCGCCACCCCAGACGCGGGTCCTTTAAGAAACGCTGCTTGTAGTACCCAGAACTGCCACAGTATGGCGATCAAGTAATATCTTTGCTCTATGATTTGACATACTGTAGACGTGTTCACAGATCATGATAAGGCAGAAAGAAAGTTTAAATATGTAATTTAATGAGATATAATTCTATTGGGCCATGAGGTCTAAAAATAAATGAAGAGCTTATTATCCAATTACGAGAATTGGTGACATTTTAAATCTGGAGTATTTAATTATTGTAATAGAATGCCACTTCAAAAGAGCTCTGTCACCCTTTGTCGCAGGAGTATGCTGGCAGAATCCAATTTGGCCCTGCTGTTAGAAGTGCACAGTGGTAGAGCCAATGCCTCACATCTCCAGAGATCTGCGTTTGATTCTGACCTCCGGTGCTGTCTGTGTGGGGCTTGCATGTTCTTCTTGTGAATGTGTGGGTCTCCCCACGTGTCCCAAAGATGATGTGTGGCACCCGTCCTAAAGATGTGCAGTAGGCCACTGTACTATTGCCCCTATTGTGTAGAATCCAGGGGGGGGGGGTGCATGGCAGGGTTTTGATAAGGATGTGGGGAGATTAAAGTAAGATTAGTATAGTATTAATGTAAACTGGCAAGCTCTGAATGGGCCGAAGGGCCCTTTTCCTCACTGTGTCACTTGACGATGGAAACTCCTTCAATCCTAAGCCTCACTTGGAACCTAAACTTAGTCTAGAGCCTGTATCTTGTAGGAAGAGAGGTGTTCAAAGTACAGTAATAATTAAATTAAATTTAAGATGGTTTATTATAGTCATGTGTATTAAAATACAGTGTAAAACTTTAGCATGCTGTCTGTGCAGATCATTTCATCCCATCAGTGCAAGGGCCACAGCTAGAGAGAATGTACAGATAGAAACTACATAGATAGAAGCTAAGCTGCTGGTCTGTAAAGAGTTAGGTTGTGAGGTCAGGACTCCATTTTATCACACTTGGGATCCGTTCAGTAGTCTTGTAATGGCGCTGCCCTTAAGCCGGGTGTTACATGCTTTTGCATCTTCTGCCTGATGGGTGGGGTCTTTGATGAAGTTTGGCTGCTTTACTGAGGCAACGAGAAGTTTAGGCAGTCAGCTGCAGCTATTCCCGGTGAAGGTATACCTGCTGCAGGTGCTTCTCTGTTTGGTCAAGGTACTGGTTTGATCTTTTGTACCATGCTGTATGCTGCGCAGGAAATTGATTGGGAACCAGTTGATCAGACAGATGGCTTCCTGAGGCAGAGCCTGCTGCAGGTACAGCCGACGGTGAGGAGGGATGTGCCCATGATGAACCACTCTCTGCAGCTTGCGTCGAAGTTGCCGGACTGGACCGCCATGCAACCAGCCAGGATACTTTCACCAGTGTTTGGTGACAAGCTGAACCAGGAAGTAAAGGTGCTTGTATCTTTTAACAGGCCACATAGATGGGGCCTGAATGGCAACTTCATGGACTGGGCAGTCAGAGCAAGCTGCTGCAGAAAGTGGTAGGTACATTAACAACATTTAAAAAAAAACACATCTGGACAGGTACAGTATGTGGGTAGGAAAAGTTTTGAAGGTTATGGACCAAACATGGACAAATGGGACTAGGAGAAATGGGAATCGTGGTTAGCATTGACCAGATGGGCCAAAGAGCCTCACAATCAACCTTGATATGATCTTGCACTTTATCATTTGCCTGTATTGCACTTTTTCAAAAACTTCTACACTTTTTTCTGCATTGTTATTGTGTTAACTTACTCTAGCTCAATGCACCGTGTAATGATTTGATCTGTATAAAAATATGCAAGAGAAGTTTTTCACTGTATCTCAGTACATGTGACAATAATGCCAATACCCTCAATCAGGGAGGAGATAAAAAAGCCTGAAGGCAGGTACCACCGAGCTCAAGAACTGCTTCTACCCTGTTGTTATAAAATTCTTAAATGGCTCCCCATTATGATAAGATGAACCTTTGACCTCCATGCTGGGTAACTCCAAGGGGCTGAACCATGTGGCCTAGTTTGGAGTTCACAAAACACTGAGCTTGGCAAAGTCTGTCTGATTGCAAGCTCACTCTCGAGGACTCCTCATCTTGTATTCTCGATATTTATTGTTGCTTTATTTATTAATTTTGTTTGTTTGATTTTCTTTTTGCTATTGCACAGCTCGTTGTCTGTTCCACATCTGTCTTGTGTGCGGTTACTCATTGATTCTACCGTGTTTCTTTGTGTTTACTGTGAATGCCCGCAAGAAAATGAATCTCAGGGTAGCATATGGTGACATGTATGTAGTTTGATCATAAATTTGCTTTGATCTTCGAACTTCGGTGTGGTTATTTTGATAGCTTTACCATCTCTACTGATTAAAATCCCTCTATTGTATTATTAATTTTAATTTAACTAATAGTATTTTTTTACGTACTGCACTGCCATAAATCAACAAATTTCATTCCATAAGTCGGTAACAGTACTCATGATTCGGAAGGAGCCTCTGGTGTGCGTTGTTGGTCCACTAGTGTCTGTTTTATTGCAGGGCCCACAGCACGGCCAGAAAAATATTATTGAATGAGGCAGCCACAAGCAGCAAGGTTCTTGAGGATCATTTCTGTGATCCTCTTTGTTGAGAGCGAGCCACATCCTGGGGCTGGGATTCCGCTGAGTCGCCTGTTACACAAGCTCTAAAGTGCTGAATCAGTGGGGTTCCGGCACATGGCGCATTGTTTCCCTGACCTTCCCTGTACTGCTGAATTTTGCCTTGCCTTGGAGCGGGAGTAAGGAGTGCTCGTGATCGACAGACGACTGGAGATCGGAGGATCAGCCGTTGTAGGTAGGCCGAGACCCTCGGACCTACCTGGAGAGTACCTGAGGAGGAAGGTGAAGCTGCGCAGGCACAGGTGACATCAGCGGCGAGCGCGGGCTTTAAAAAGCGGCCCACTTTCGGGAGCAGGCAGCGTCAGTGCGGGCAGCGGAGTGCGCAGGAGCAGAGTGCTGGGCTTTGGCTCAGCGGGCTTCGGCAAGAAGAAATCAGTGAGCCTGAGTACGCGCTTTTCATTTATTCTGACCAATCTGGGATCAGGTAATGGGGGAGACAGAGCAGTGGTGTGCTCCGTATGCAGTATGTGGGAGGTCAGGGTCAACACAGTTGTCCCTGATGACCACACCTGCAAAAGGTGCATCCAGCTGCAGCTCCTATCAGACCGAGTTAGGGAATTGGAGCAGGAGCTGGATGAACTACAGATCATTCGGGAGGCAGAGGCAGAGATAGATAAGAGTTATCGGGAGGTAGTCACACCGAAAAGACAGGAGGTAGGCAAATGGGTGAGTCAAGAGAGGCAGGGGGAGCAGAGAGAGAGAGAGCAGAGCACCCCTGTGGCCGTTCCCATCAACAATTGATAGGGGATTCTATAGTCAGGGGGGCGGATAGGAGATTTTGTGGGGAAGATCGGGAGTCTCAGATGGTACGTTGCTTCCCTTGTGCCGGGGTCCGAGACATCTCAGATCGGGTGCAGGTTATTCTCGAGAGGGAGGGCAAGAATTCAGATGTTGTGGTCCATGTAGGGACCAATGACGTGGGTAGGATGAGTGAGGGGGTCCTGCGTAGGGAGTTCAGGGAGTTAGGTGTGAAGCTGAAGAGCAGGACCTCCAGGGTAACAATCTCAGGATTGCTACCTGTGCCACGTGCGAGTGATGCAAGGAACAGAAGGATTATACAGATTAATACGTGGCTGAGAGGATGGTGCAGAAGGGAGGGCTTCAGGTTTGTAGATAATTGCGCTTTGTTCCAGGGAAGGTGGGATCTGTTTCGAAGGGATGGTTTACACCTGAACTGGAGCAGTACTAACATTCTTGCAGGGAAGTTTGCTAGTGCTTCTTGGGGGGGGGGTTTAAACTAAATTTGCAGGGGGCGGGGGTCCAGAATGTGAGCGAGGATTCAAACAGAGAGAGGAGAAATGGGCTAAAAATTCTATATCTGAATGCACGAAGTGTCGGAAATAAGGCAGATAAGCTTGAAGCCCAGGTGCGAATGGGTAACTATGATGTTGTTGGGATAACGGAGACATGGCTGCAGGGAGATCAGACCTGGGAAATGAATGTACAAGGGTATACGTGCTATCGTAGGGACAGAAATGTGGGCAGAGGGGGTGGGGTGGCCCTGTTGGTGAGGAATGAGATTCAGTCCTTTGCAAGGGGGGACATAGGGTCAGGAGAAGTAGAGTCTGTGTGGATAGAACTGAGGAACAGTAAGGGCAAAAGGACCCAAATGGGTGTTGTCTACAGGCCACCAAACAGTAGCATGGATATTGGGTGCAAGTTGAATAGGGAGTTAACATTGGCATGTGGCAAAGGTAATGTCGCAGTAGTTATGGGGGATTTCAACATGCAGGTGAACTGGGAGAATCAGGTTGGTGCTGGACCCCAGGATAGGGAGTTTGTAGAGTGCCTACGGGATGCATTTTTGGAACAGCTTGTACGAGAGCTGACCAGGGACAAGATTATTCTGGATTTAGTGTTATGTAATGAACAGGATTTGATAAGCGATCTTGCAGTAAAGGAGCCATTAGGAGGTAGTGATCATAATATGATAAGTTTTTATCTGCAATTTGAGAAGGATAAGGGCAGCTCGGAGGTGTCAGTGTTGCAGTTGAACAGGGGAAACTATGGAGCCACGAGGGAGGAGCTGGTCAAAGTTGACTGGACGGATATCCTAGCAGAAAAGACAGTGGAACAGCAATGGCAGGTATTCTTGGGAATAATGCACAAGGTGCAAAATCAGTTCATCCCCAGAGAAGGAAGGATTCAAAGGGGGGAAAGGGGCCACAGTGGTTGACAAAGGAAGTCAGAGATTGCATAGCATTAAAAAAAAGGAAGTATGACAGAGCTAAGGTGAGTGGGAGGATGGATGATTGGGAAGTTTTTAAGGAACAACAGAACTTAACTAAAAAGACAATACGGGGAGAAAAAATGAGGTACGAACGCAAGCTAGCCAGGAATATAAAGGAAGATAGCAAAAGCTTTTTTAGGTATGTGAAGAGAAAGAAGATAGTTAGGAACAATGTTGGGCCCTTGAAGAATGAATTGGGTGAAATTGTTATGGGAAACAGAGAAATGGCAGAAGAATTTAATGAGTACTTTAGATCTGTTTTCACTAAGGAAGACACAAGCAATCTCCCAGATGTATGGATGGGCCAAGGACATAGGGTAACAGAGGAAATGAAACAGATTGACATTAGGAAGGAAATGGTGATGAGAAGACTGATGGGACTGAAGGCTGACAAATCCCCAGGTCCAGATGGTCTGCATCCTAGGGTACTAAAGGAGGTGGCTCTGGAAATTGCGGATGCATTGGTAATCATTTTCCAATGTTCCTCAGATTCAGGATCAGTTACTGAGGATTGGAGAATGGCTAATGTTATCCCACTTTTTAAGAAAGGAGTGAGGGAGAAAACAGAGAACTATCGTCCTGTCAGCCTAACATCGGTGGTGGGGAAGATGCTAGAGTCCATTATTAAGGATGAGATAGTGGCATATCTGGATAGCAGTGAAAGGATTGGGCCAAGCCAGCATGGATTTACCAAGGGTAAATCATGCTTGACTAATCTGTTGGAGTTTTTCGAGGATGTAACCAGGAAGTTAGACGGGGGAGATCCAGTGGATGTAGTGTACCTCGATTTTCAGAAGGCATTTGATAAGGTCCCACATAGGAGATTGGTGGGTAAAATCAAAGCTCAGGGCATCGGGGGGAAGACATTGACATGGATAGACATTGACATTGACATTGACATGGATGGTTGGCAGATAGAAAGCAAAGGATAGCAGTGAATGGGTGTTTCTCAGAATGGCAGGTGGTGACTAGTGGGGTGCCACAGGGCTCGGTATTGAGACCACAGCTGTTTATAATTTACGTCAATGATTTGGATAAAGGCATTGAAAATAACATCAGCAAATTTGCTGATGATACTGAGCTGGGTGGCAGGGTGACATGTGATGAGGATTCAGGGTGAATTCAGGGTGACTTGGATAGGCTGGGTGAGTGGGCAGGTACTTGGCAGATGGCGTTTAATGTGAATAAGTGTGAGGTTATCCACTTTGGGAGTAAGAACAGGAAGGCAGATTATTATCCGAACGGTGTAGAGTTAGGTAAGGGAGAAATACAAAGAGATCTAGGAGTCTTTGTTCATCAGTCACTAAAGGTGAATGAGCAAGTGCAGCAGGCAGTGAAGAAGGCTAATGGAATGTTGGCCTTTATTACAAAGGGAATTGAGTACAAGAGCAAGGAAATCCTCTTGCATTTGTACAGAGCCCTGGTGAGACCACACCTGGAGTATTGTGTACAGTTTTGGTCTCCAGGGTTAAGGAAGGACATCCTGGCTGTAGAGGAAGTGCAGCGTAGATTCACGAGGTTAATTTCTGGGATGTCTGGACTGTCTTACGCAGAGAGGTTAGAGAGACTGGGCTTGTACACGCTGGAATTAAGGAGATTGAGAAGGGATCTGATCAAAACATATAAGATTATTAAGGGATTGGACAAGATAGAGGCAGGAAATATGTTCCAGATGCTGGGAGAGTCCAGTACCAGAGGGCATGGTTTGAGAATAAGGGGTAGGTCATTTAGGACAGATTTAAGGAAAAACTTCTTCTCCCAGAGAGTTGTGGGGGTCTGGAATGCACTGCCTTGGAAGGTAGTGGAGGACAATTCTCTGGATGCTTTCAAGAAGGAGCTAGATAGGTATCTTATGGACAGGGGAATCAAGGGATATGGGGACAAGGTAAGAACCGGGTATTGATAGTAGATGATCAGCCATGATCTCAAAATGGCGGTGCAGGCTCGAAGGGCCGAATGTCTACTTCTGCACCTATTGTCTATTCCTCTCCCTGCTCTGCCAGGAGCAGTAGCGTCAAACTCAAAATGTGAATAAAGCTATTCTGCCCATTATATCTGTACTAGCACCCTAGCCTAATCCCATTCTTACACTATGCACCCATCTTACATACTGTACATCTGTCAGTTCACCCCTCAGTCCCCTGGGGGTGGGGGGGGGGGATCTTATTGAAACCTTCCAAATATTGAAAGGTTTAGATAGAGTGGACATGGAGAAGATATTTCCAATAGTGAAATAGTCTTGGACCAGAGAGCATAGCTTCAGAATGCAAGGATGCCCCTTCAGAAAGATGAGGAGTAACTTCTTTAGCCGGGGGTGGGGGGGGGGGTGGTGATCTGTGGAACTCATTGCTTCAGGTGGCTGTGAAGGCCAAATCATTCAGTACATTTGAAGGGGAGGGTGAAAGGTTCTTCATTAGTAAGGGCACCAAAGGTTATGGGAGAAGACAGGAGAATGGGGTAGAAGGAAAATAAATCAGCCATGGTGAAATAGTGGACTCAATGGGCCAAATAGTCTAATTCTGATCTTATATCTTGTGTTTCAGGGAAAATAAATCTAGCCTAGTTTGCACAAGAACGCAATACTGACCACTGATCTCCATGTGGAATACTCTCCACCTACTACCTCCCTAGCTGGCCAGTGGCGTAGTGACATCCACACCGGACTTTGAGGTGTAAGGTCCTGGGTTCGAATCCGGCCGGCTCCTTGCAGACTTACCTTCCGTGCTGGGTTGAGCGTTGAGCTGGCAACTCGGCCTCATGAAAAACAGACAAAAGCTGAAGAAACAACAAAGTTGCCGCCCGAGGCACCACAAGGGGTGGAAAGGATCAACAATAACTACCACCCTCTGCCTTCTGTGGACGTACTTTGTCAAATGCCTTACTAAAATCTATATACATCACATCCACCACAAGCATTCATTAATTTGTTTCATCATTTCCTCTGAAGCACCCTCACAAAGTCATAAAGCCATACTGATCATACTGATCGCTCATCATCAAACCTAGGGCCAAGGCCTGGGCCTACTCTGGCTGCTTTGGGAGTGGATCTGGGCCTCACTCTGGTTCGAATACTGTTGGCTTGCTTTTTATTGTCTGCATGATTTGTGTTTTTCCCCCCTCTTTCTCTTTACAGAGGCTTTTAGATTTTTTTTATTTGAGTTTCTTGCTTTGTGGCTGCCTGTGACAAATCTCAAGGTGTGTAATTGATACATTCTTTGATAATAAATTTGCTTTGAACCTTTTGGATGGATCTAGAAGCTTCAGAGAGTATGCAGTGGAAATTTACCGGGATACTGCCTGGAGATGGCAAATATAGAGAAATGCGTTAGGAAAGCGACAGTAACATCATGAAGGATCTGCTCATGGACTGTCTGTCCCATTCCCATCAGGGAGGAGGTTACAAAGCATCCACACCCTGGACCACCAGACTCAAACACATTTACTTCCTCTAAGCATCAACCCCTCCAGCCGCTAACCCACCCCACCACTACTTAAACTTTCCTGTTAGTCATCGAATCAATCTATGTATATAACCTATCTTGTGTATTTACGTGTATTTATTGTTTTTTAAATTATTGTGTTCTTTATCTTAATGGTTTTTTTGTGCATCATCAGTGCCAGAGGAACAATGATCTTGTTCTCTTTTATACTTGTGAACTGGAAATGATGTTAAATAATCTTGAAAGCCTCTCTGAAATCCCCCTAATGTATCTGCCTCTACCACTGCTCCTGGCATTGCGTTCTATACACCCACCACTCTCTCCGTAAATCACTTTCCTCCGACAAACCCATATACGTTCTTCCAATCACCTCAAAAAGTCGTGCCCCATCATATTAGCCATTTCCAGCCTGGGAAAATGGTGGTGGCTGTCCTCACTGCACAGACCTCTTATCACCTTGTACACCTCTATCAAGTCACCTCTCATCCTCCTTTGCTCCAAAGAATCACGCATGTGTCCAAACTGAGTGTGGTGGAACGTGCCAAAGGTCTCCCCATCTCTGCAGAGGCTTGGACTTCAGAGTCCCGTCGATCGGCAAGTCCTGCTGCTTAGTGTAATGTAAACTCTTTTTATAATGATGCACGAAGCCTGGATGAAAGAGCAGTCAAAAGCAGAGGGGTCACCAGGGTGATAGGATTAAAAATATAAAGGTAGGGTGGAAAGGAGGAGAGGGTTCCTTTTCCCCTCAGAGGGTGGTTGAGCCCACAACTCGTTATCTGAAAGTGCGACAGAGGCAGAAATCACCCTCTGATCAGTACATTGTATGTAGTTGGAGAGCTGTGATCTGTAGGAGCTCTGGTCCAGTGTGGTAACAGGGATTAGGCTGTGGGAGCCTTTGTCAACTGGCACCGGCACGAAGGACTGAAGTCTCCCTACAGTGTTGTGGATTGTCTATAGTTCTATAAAACAACATTGACAGCTCAAACTATTGGCCAACATGCACAAAATTCTGGAGGAACTCATCAAGCGGTGCAGCGTTCAACAGAGCGGGCTGGACAGTCAATTTTTCGGGCTAAGACCCTTCGTCACTCAGCTGTATAGAATCTGGCTGACCTGCTGAGCTCAGCCAGCACTTTGTGTGTGCTGCTCAAGATTTCCAGTGTCGGCAGAATCTCGTGTTCAAACAGTCGGTGGTTCTTCACTGTGGTTCACACCGCTGACCGACACTTTAGTTAGGAACCCGGGCTTGGAAAGAGATAGTGAGGAGCAGAGGATCAGAGATGAAAGGTTGAAAGGTAGGTGTGTGTGTGTGTGTGTGTTCCCCTTCCCACCCATCTGCAGCCCACCCCGTTCACCCCTTTTTGTTCCTCACAAACCACCCCCCCCCATCCAGCTTCATACTCAGCTTGCACTCCCACTACCTCCCCACCCATCTCCTTTCTGGTTTGAAATGTCATTCACCTCTCCTTTCCCCTCTAATGGTTCCCAGTCTCACCTCCTTTACTCTCCTGTATCCTGCCCTGGTACTCCTGTCCCTCTTTCTCCAGCAGCTGCCTCCACCCTCACACTCCTCTTCACCAGTCTGTTTCTGTTTATTTTCCTCTTTCCCCCCCTCGCTCTCCTGCACTGTCTCTCAACTTCACCCCGCTCCTCTCCCTGACCTCACACCCCTCCTCGATCCACCAATCACCTCAGGATCCTGTCTCACCCCATCCCCTTCTTTTCCTGGCCATTGCCCCACTTCACTCTCAGCCCCGATGCAGGGTTTTAGGCCAAAACGTCGACAGTTCCTTTCTCGATGCTCGACCCACTCAGCCTTCCCGCACTGTTCTGGCACTCCTGCCACTCTGGGGTTTTATATTAAAAACTACAATAATGGAGGGGCTTCCTCCCCCACCCGTCCTCTTCCTCTCCAGAGGAGAAGAACCTTATGCCAGGGTCTTTCCCCACTGAGCCCTTGTGGTGGCTGCACCAAGCTTCAGATCATCCCTCAGCACGTACTCCTGCAGCAAGGAAACGTGACACAGGCCCTCTTATCTTCCCCCACACCCTCTTCATAAACTCGCAGTCTGCAAAGAGGTGACAGTCATCCAGCGGGCAGCCGACTGTGGGGACGATGCTCCGGGCATGCAGGAAGGATTTGACTGGGAGGGCCCCTCTCACTGCCAGCCGGGTGAGGCCTAGCCTTGAGGTAATCTGCCGGATGGTCTGGACAGCCTGCTCGGGAAACCACCCTACCGTGTCTGCAGGACATTCCATGCTGATGGCCTTGTGGCCAACTGTGTCGGTCCGGAAGAACTTTTCAATGAAGGACAGGTAGTGTGGTGCCATCCAGCTGTCTGGAAAGTTGTGTGGCAATGGGGTCACACCCATCTTTTGCAAACACTGGGGACTGCAAGTAGTGGTACTTGGTGCCCACGCACTTACGTTCTACACACAGCCCGATGAATCCACACACAAAGGTGGTCATCAGGGTGAGGGCAACATTGGGAACGTTTTTGCCCCCATTGTCCAGGTACTTGTGCATTGTGACCCATCTAACCCTGTCCCAGCTGGGATCCCCAGATGAAGCTGAAGACAGGTTGGGGGGATTCCCAAGCTGGAGGTGTTGAGCCTCAGCCTGAAAGCACCTTACACCCGATGACCAGGATTTTCCCAGTTCCCAGATGAGAGCACTCTCCCCTCAGTCCCAATTTCTGTCTTACCTTCCCAGCCCACTCCAGCCAGTTCTTATTGCGTGCCTCAGCCCCTGCATGTAATCAGGCACGATGCCCAAGGGGGCACTGGGCCGGTCAGGCCAGTTGCCGAAGAGCATGTCCGCACCCTTGGCGCTGTTGACCCTGACCCCTGACACCAACTCAAACTGGTCACAGATGCTGATCAGTCTGCAAACTGACCTCAGATCCAAGCAGAAGGATCTGCTCATCCACGTACAGGGAGGTTTTCAGCTGGGTCGCTCCACGGCCCGGCAGTATCACCTCTCATCCTTCCTGATGGCTTTGCAAAAGATCCTACACAGCACAGGACGGGGGAGAGTGGGCGACTCCAGACCTGACGGGGAAGCTGTCTGTTTCCCACCCTTTGACGGGACTGCACTACGGATGTCTGTGTAGAGCAGCTGGATCCAGTTCTTGATTCCCTCCCCAAAGCCTATTTTGGAGAGTGTGCCCATCATGTCAATGTGTGATATCCTGTCAAAGGCTTCCTCCTGGTTCAAGCTGACCCAGACAGGCACCCACCCCACCCCTCTGTACATAGGAAATGGTGTTCCCTAGCAACACGAGGCTGTCAAAGGTCTTCCCGCCAGGTCCAGGTGGGTCACCTCATAACAGAACAGACTTGACCTTGGACGGGATCTTGTAGTCCACGTTCCAGAGTAAAATGGGTCTCCAATTCCTGATCTCATCCCTTTCCCCCTTCTGCTTGTAGATGAGGGTAATGATGTGCTTCCCCATGGAGTCTGACATGCTGCCTGTTCAAAGATTAGCATTGTACACTTCCAAGAGGTCTGGGCCCATCCAGTCCCACAGAGCCAAGTCCAACTCAGTTGGAAGAATCCTCACACATCAAACCTTCCATTCTGGTAACATTCTTGCCAATCTCCTCTGGACCCTCTCCAGGGCCAGCTTAAACTTTCTGACGTATCGGGGCCAGAATTGCTCACAATATTCCGAATGTGGTCTGACCAACATCATATAAAGCCTCAGCTGTACGTCCTTATTTTTATATTCTAGTTCTCAAAATGAATGCTATCTCAAACAATAACGAGGTGGCCTACAGAGAAGAAGTCATCACCCTGACACAGTGGTGTCAAGAAAACAACCTCTCCCTCAATGTCACAAAAACAAAGGAGCTGGTTGTGGATTACAGGAGGAATGGAGACGGCAGGCCCCTATTGACATCAATGGATCTGGGGTTGAGAGGGTAAACAGCTTCAAGTTCCTTGGCATCCTCATCACCGAGGACCTCACGTGGTCTGTACACACCAGCTGTGTGGTGAAAAAGGCACAATAGCACGCCCTTCACCTCAGACAGCTGAGGAAGCTTGGTATGGGCTGCAAAATCCTAACAACTTCCTACAGGGGCACAATTGAGAGCATCCTGACTGGCTGCACCTCCCTTAATTGCAGGACTCTGCAGAGATTGGTGTGGACAGCCCAATTCAGGACATTTACAAGGACAGGTATCTAAAAAGGGCCCGTAGGATCACTGGGGACCCAAGTCACCCCAACCACAATCTATTCCAGCTGCTACCATCCGGGAAGCGGTACTGCAGCATAAAAGCCAGGACCAACAGGCTCCGGGACAGCTTCTTCCACCAGGCCGTCAGACTGATGAACTCATGCTGACCTGACTGTACTCTATATTACATTGACTGTTCTGTTTATTATAAATTACTAAGATTGCACATTTAGACAGAGACGTAACGTAAAGATTTTTACTCCTCATGTATGTGAAGGATGTAAGAAATAAAGTCAAATCAATTCAAAACCAGGACAAATATACAAATCAAGAAACACAGGTAGGCGTTATTATCATTTTCCAACACAATTTTAGTTTGTACAAGTCTATTGAGGTAATTATACACCTGATGTAATTATATCATACAACATCGACACTTCACTGTTAGGGGTGAATGCAAGTGCAAGATATGAGCATGCAGAATGCCAGTGATGGAGGCTGGAATGCCCTTTTATATATTAAAGACCAAGTGTCTGTAACAAATAACCCTAGACAAAGAAGAAAAGAGTTTCAGATGGAGAATTTAACTGCAGATATATTTACACAAAAATATATGCAGCTTTGTGTTATGAGATTTTTTTTTAAGTTATAAATTTAATTGAGATTTCCAAAATGTTATTTCTTAGGTTATTAGAGTGAGCAGTCAGCGGTGGCTCATGATTTTATTGAAACCCCTGACCTTTGCTTTTCCCCTCCAGAGAGCACGGGAACAGTTACAATTCACAGTCTAACTAGATTCTGCTGTACTGTATTTTGAAGTGTGACTTCAACCTTGGTGTGTAATGCCTTCAGCACGGCATTTTAACATCTCATAACCCATCTAAAAATTTCTACTTTGTTTCAGAACAAACTGAATTGTGGCACATTATAATACCTTCATTTAATACCTCAGACCTATTCAATCCCATGGTGCACCTCTTGTGGTCTTTGACCAAGGCAATATAATGCCAGGGACGTTAATATCTAACCAATATATTTAAAAAGATAGCTTTTGAATCCACAAGTAGAATATATGACTCAATAAAGTCCTTTAATATTCCTTTTGTTGCCCTAATGGAACTACAGAGATAACCTCCAAAATCACATAATGTCTCATAACTTGCTGCATTTCCATTCTAATCAAATCCAAATGGATTCAAAACAGATGGTCTCGGAAAAAGTTATGACTTGCACCCGTGTTGAAATTTTGTGTTAATAGAAATCAAGTATATTAGTATTTCAAAAGTGTCAAATGTCCAAAAAAAACATTAACAGAGGAAATTCCTTTTCTGCAACTTTTTGCAGATTTAGTGACACAAACAATAATTACTTTGCACAGTTTGCTCATTAAGGTATCTGAATCTTTTTTACTCTCTCCAGGTTAATACAATCAGACCACTGAAAGCTTCCAACATTGGTGCATCGCTTGGAGACCTCTTGGTATCGCAGTACACAGAACATTGCATCTTCCCTCTTTGACAAAGATCTCCAATTAGCCCTATTCCATCCGATTCACCCTCATGCTTCTGTAAGTTTTCCCATTACATTACCTTGCTTTGCACATTGGAATTCTAATTCCAGAACAAGATAACACATCTCAGTTGCTGGAAGTGAACCTTTTTCTTTATTACAAGTTGACGTTGACAGGGTAGTCACTTGTCCTGGTACGAATGCTCCCACAAGCCAAAGCTTTCATTAATGTAATACCATTTCTTACTGTCAGCATCAGCTTGTCATAAAGATGAAGGTTGCTCTGAAGATAAACCAGACTCCTTGCAAATTCATTCTGTCTACAGAAGGCTCAGTCAACAGTGATCCAAGAATGAAACGTACTAACAATAGCAGTCTTTCCTGACTTAGCCTGCCCAAGTTCAGTTCTGGTTGACTCACTAGAGGAAGGATGTGAAAGCTTTAAGCAGGGTGCAGAGGAGATTTTCCAGGATGCTGCCTGATTTAGAGAGTATGCCTTATAAGGACAATCTTAATAAGCTGGAACTTTTCTCTTTGGAGAGAAGGAGGTGGTGACTTGACAGAGGCAGAGAGTGGACAGCCAGTGCCTTTTTCCCAGGGCAGAGATGCCCGATACAAGAGGGCATAATTTTGTCATTAGAGGAAAGCTGGATGTCAGAGGTAGTTTGTTTTTACACAGAGAGTGGTGGGCGAATGGAACATGCTGCAAGGGGTGGGGGCAAAGGCAGATACATGCCAGACATTTAAGTGACATGGATGAAAGAACAATGGAGGGCTATATGGAAAGGAAAGCTTAGATTTATCTTAGAGTAGGGTCAACTCAACATCGTGAAGCGAAGGGCCTGCACTGTGCTGTCATTTCTTTGTACTAAGCTGAGGGTATTCCTTTAAACGAATGCAGATCTGGTGGTGTAGACCCTTTAGCCAGAGGATGGTGGATCACTGAAATTCATGGCCAAGGATGGCTGTGGAAGATGAGTCGATGGTTGATAGGTTCTTGATTAGTTAGGGTTTCAAAGGTTACAGAAGAAGGCAGGGGAATGGAGTTGAGAGGATACTAAATCAGCTATGATAGAATGACATAGACTTGATGGGCCAAATGGCCCAATTCTGCTCCTATATCTCATGGTCTTATTAAGCAATGCCTCCTAGAAAAGAGCCTTTACTTTTCTTGAATATCCTGAAGTTGAGATCTGTAATAAGGGTGGAAAGAAGGGGAGGAGGAGAATTGAGAAAAACCAAGCAGTTTGTTTGTCTTCTGAATACCCATAGATCGGAAAAAGGAAAAAAAACATTAATAAGGATTTGTATTAATCTCTGCTGGCACTGAATTAAGCTCGACTTTGATTGTAAAATTCTCAGCCTTGCTTTCAAATCCCTCTACAAAGTTAGTTGATCTGATCTCACCACCTCAATCTCTGCAATCTCGCCCAGTTGTTATTATTTAGAGATACAGTGCAGAACAGCACCTTCCAGCCCATCGAGCCTCACCGCCCAACAACCCACTTATTTAACCCTAGTCTAACTGCAGGACAATTTACAATGGCCAATCAACCTACTAACCAGCATGTCTTTCAGCTCCGGGAGGATACTGGAGCACCCGGAGGAAGCCAACATGGTTCACGGAGAGAACGTACAAACTTCTTACAGACAGCGCTGGAATTGAACTCTGAACTCCGGAATGCCCTGAGTCCTGTCATGCTCCAAGATCTCTGCACCCTGTAAATTCTGTCCTCTAGATCATCCTTGATTTCGCTTGCTCCACAACAACCGGCCATGCCTTTAGCCATCCGCCCCAAGATCTGGAGTTACCTCCCTCCACCTCTCTGCTATAATCACGTGTCTCGACCAGGATCCTGATCTTATGCTTGATGACAATTTACGATTACAGTCCTCCTGGGGCACTCTGGGTAGTGATGCCAGTGGGTTATTTGACGTGGGGCAGAAGAGGGCTGTGTGTGGAAGGTGAGTTCATCACTGTGGCAAGTGAGGTGGAATGTCTGGGCCTGGAGTTTGGGGGACAATTCAGCAAAAAATTATTGAAACTAATAAAAGAAAATTTGCAGTATAATGATGAAGTTATGACCTAAATAACTCTCACCAGAGTAAGACTGAGTTTGTAAGAAAACTTGATTGAACTATTGTCCATGACTCTTTTTTATAGCGTGCCTGAAACTCAAGTTCATGGAAAGCCAGACGCCTACACAGGATGATCCCAATTACATCCCCCTTTTCAAGCTAATGCTCAGTACATACGTTTCTCTTTTTACTTAACTCCGTATATATTTCCAGTGCTTGACTCATTGGAAAAGCCGACTACAGAATGTCAACACGCTTGGACTTCTTTTCAAACTTTCGGACTCCATCCAATCTCGATCGCTAGAATGGCCCCCGTGAATTTTCCTGTTCTATTGCCATTGACAGGGCAGTGTTGAAGGAAGTTAACAGAACCATGCCAGTCACAGCTCATCATAACTAACTGATTATCCACCCCACTAGTAGAATACCCATGAAACACAGAGACTTCACGTGTACAGGGCACACCAACACAACCCATGCAAATAATACCCCAAACACTTCAACAACATGCACTTCTATACTACACAAACACCCCCCATGAGTTTCTATAACACAGACTTATAGATACCCGCAGTTACTTCTATACTAGACACACACATCTCTTACACCATATCACACAGAGCAACACACTCTACACAAACACACACAAATCCAATTGTCCCCCCTCACTACACCATACACATGTGGAAATACCAGCACAACCCACCACACAGACATACAATCACGCACACACACCTCACACAACACACTCTCCCTCACAGTCACATACACACACACACACTTCTACACCACATAAACACATACATCTGCATCACAAACAAGCACACATCATGCACACATACATGCATGAAATCCCACATGCATGTAACACACACACGCACACGTAGATCTCCAAACCACGTAAACACATTCTGTACCTCTGCATCTCATACACACGCACAAACAAAGCCAGCTGAAGGAGAGATCCTGACACAAACATTTGGTTGAACAGGATACCAGTGGGGATGGAGGTTGAGTTACTGGAAACAGATCTGGTGTGTTGAGGTCAGGGTGGTAAATGCTGCCAAGCTTTTCATTTTGCTGACTCAGCAAGGACAATCACTGTGACATGTAGTGGGTCCACCCACACCAATTAGAAACTCCCGCTCCAGTTCATAGAGACCTGTGCACAGTTTGTATTGTTGGTCTGCCAGCTCAGACACAACCTTGTGAACTATGTTGATGACTTTGGCATAAGTTTAGCATAACACTTGGGAGGAAGCATTGCCACATGCCCACAGCTCAAAAATGAGGAAACGCCTTCCCAGAAACAGCAGTCCTGCCTCATAGCGTGTCCACATGAATACTTTTAAACACAAAATCAAAAACCAAACATTTCTACATGCAGTGATAGCCCAGTCCTTCAATAACTACGCTTGAAGATTATAGACACCATGATTAGATACAAGTATCTTGTAGGTTTAGTCTAACAAACAGTTAGCTTGTCTTCTCGGATACTAGGGATGATGTGCTCACAAAATGGGTTCCAATGCACGTGTCCAGGTACACTTGGGTATATTTAACAAATGTGATACCACTAATTCATGCCACATGTTCAACACAGAACCTTGCAACAACTGATTCCAAGAGCATGCTGTCTTCAAGTGTGAACAGAGAACTTCAAACTCTTCAGTGTTACAGAAGTAAGATATTCTATGAGATCATTTAATCTTCATCAAAGCATTCTCTCCATCTTGGGGTTGGTGAAGGAGAAATTGTTGAACATGTTTTGATCCATACTGTTGATGAGGGTCCTGTCTGCACACGACAGTCTTGGCTTCTCGTTCAAGAATTCCTTGTCAAAGTTGCTGCAGTCACTTGTTGATTTCTGTCAAGGGGACAATGAAAGCATGGAGATCTGAAAATCCTCATTTCAATAACTAATACAGCAGAATCAGGGCAATAACTGGTAGTACAACATGTTAGGACTAGAATTATGGAAAGCAGGATTGAGCATAGGAAGGATATAGGTTACAATGGAACAATGATAAGATGCAGAGCTGGGTTGAGACATGGCAGATGGACTTCAACCTGGAAAACTGTGAAGTGATTCACTTTGGAAAGTCGAATCTGAAGGCAGATACAGGAATAACGGCAAGAATTTTAACAGTGTATTAAAACAGAAGGAACTTGGGGTGCACGTTCTCAAAGCTGCAGTGCAAGCTGAGAGCGTAGTTAAGAATTTGGACGGTGCATTGGCCTTCGTGGTAGAGGCAGCTGCATTAGGGACATTTAAGAGACTCTTAGATGCCTGGAAGAAAAATTGTAGGGCTGGGTGGGAGGGGAGGGTTAGATTGATCTTAGAGCAGGTTAAAATGTTGGCACAACATTGTGGGCCAAAAGGCCTGTACTGTGCTGTAGGGTTCTATGCTTAGAGAAACAAAGAGTTTCTTATGTTTTGGGGAATAATTGTGAACCTTATATAAAACCGTAGTTTCTATGTCCTGTTTAAAGTCATGATGTGGGGTGGGAGTAATAATTGCGGAAGGGGGATAAAATTATGCACCAAAGGAAGGCACAATTGAAGACTGCACTTACCACAGTAGGTTTGAATGGCGGTTCCACCTCCCTGTTTTCCAGCGCCTGCCAGTTAATATCCCGGAAAAAGGAATGTTGACGAATATTCCCCTTTATTCCCAATCTTCTCTCGGGCTCCCTGACAAAGAGCTGAAAGAAGCAAACCGGTCACTGATCATGTAGCTTCTCACCATGAACCAAGGTACACTCAGGCAAACACGTTTTCCTCTCAATTTACCGAAAATTTCTGCTTCATCATTTGACCGTTCATGTGCGTAATCATCTGTTTCAATGGTTTTTACTGTAACTCTGTTCATAATAATGGGCAACATGTCAGCATAATGCTTTACAGAACCAGCGACCGGGGTTCAGTTCTTGCTGCTGTCTGTACGGAGTTCGTACCTTCTCCCTGTGATTGTGTGGGTCTCCTCTAGGTGCTCTGGTTTCCCCCCAGATTCCAACTGTTTAGGTTTAGTGAGTTGCTGGCATGTGCTATGTTGGAAGATGAAGTGTGGTGACACAAACAGTGCATTTCATTGCATGTTTTGATGTACGTTTGACAAGAAAAAAACCTGATCTCTTTAATTCCCTTTACCTATTACTGAAGGCCAGAAGAAGGCATCTAATCTGATCTTGGCTTCATTCTCCTGCCTGATCCCAGAACTCCACAGTCCAAAAATCCACCTCAGCTTTGAATATATTCTGGTCTTTGGTTAGAAAATTCCCTAGAGTCACCATCCTCTGAGAGAAGTAAGTCCTCTTCCCTTTCAGTTTTAAATGGGTTCCTCTTGTGTGCCTACATGAGGGGAAACATCCATGCAGTATCGAGACCACAGTTGAATTATTGGTTCACTTCTGTCACCTCATTGTAGGAGGGAAATGGAAGCTTTAGAGTGAAAGAGAAGGAAATTAAATCAGCCATGATCAAATGGCAGATTCTTAAGGGCTAAAGAAGGCCATGAAGATCAAAGAAGCTCTTCTTCAAGAAAGAACAGGGGTAATGTTCATCTGCTGGATATTACTTCCTCCTCCAATAGCCAAAACTCTACTTTGTTCAGTATCTATCTCTGTTTATAGGTACTTACTAAGCACAAATTGGTTGCTATTTCCACATCAAGAACACCTACTTCCCTTCAGCCACTTGGTGCTTGAACCAATCATTTGGTTTTGAACCCACTGGCAAAATGCTAATCACCACTCCAAGTAGTAACACTATGTCCACTCTCATTCACTTTGCACTAAACTGGACTATTCTTTGGTTCTAATCGCTTTTCATTTCCTGTAAAAATTGTGTATGTTTAATTTGTTTCTCCTGCGAATTCCACTTATCTGATTTTATGTACCTATGATGTTGCTGCAAGTAAGTTTTTCACTGCACCTCTGCATAAATGTACTCGTGCATATGACAATCAACTCCGCTTCAATATTTAAAAACATTCTTACCCTGACTAGGATGTCCTTGGCTTCCTTGCCCATACTGCGTGGGTAGATGGGATCATCTGTGCGGATGGATTGGAAAAGTTCATCTTCATCCCCACCGTGGAATGGTGACTGGCCAATCAGCATCTCGTAGAGAAGAACCCCAAAAGACCACCAATCCACTGACATGCTATACTTCTGTCCAAGTAGGATCTGCACAGTGAGAACAGACGGACGCACTCAGAACCAGAAAAAACATGCTGTGCTTCACTGCAGCGTTATCAGTTCCTGGGACTCAAAACGCTAAGCAGGGGTTCTATCTGAAGCATTTAAGCTGTATGTCTTGGATTTGGCCCCGCGGGTTGGGCATTGTCTGCGAGTCAAACCAGACCTTAACAAAGCCAATCTGAATATAGCCAATATGACCACAACTGTAGACTCTAAGCTATCGGAGGAATTTTTGGGCAATTTGGCCAATCGAGTCTGCATTACGATTCTATGATTTATTATCTCTCTTAACCTCATTCTCCCTGAAATCTTTGATGCTCTTACTAATCAACCTCCACTTTACCAGTGCGGCACGGTAGCGTAGAGGTTAGTACAAATCTTTACGGCATCAGTGACTTGGGTTAAATCCCACCACTGCCTGGAAGTTTGTAAGTTCCTCTTGTGAGTGCGTGGGTTCCCTCCAGGTGCTCCGGTATTCTCCCACAGTCCAAAAACGTACCAGTTGGTAGGTTAATTTGTCATTATAAATCACCTCATGATTAGGCTGGGATTAAATCGGGGGTTGCTGGGTGATGTGGCTCAAAGGGCATATTCTGTGCTGCATCTTAATAAATAAAAATTCCCAATTACTTCATTTCCACAGCCACCTGTGGAAACAAATTCCACAGATTCATCGCCCTAAAGAAATTCTGCCTCATCTCTGCTCTAAAGGGATGTCCCATTCTGAGGCTGTGCCCTCTGGTCTTGAATCCCTCACTATAGAAAATATCTTCTCCACGCCCACTCTATCTAGGCCTTTCAATATTACATAGGTTTCAATGTAATCCCGTACCCCCTCCATTCTTCTAAACTCCAGCAAGTACAGGCCATCAAATGTCACTCATATAGTAACCCTGTCATTCCCAGGATCATTCTCTTGTATCTCCTCTTGACCCTCCCCAATGCCAGCGCATCCTTTCTTAGGTAAGCGGTCTGAAACTGCCCATAATGCTCCAAGTGTGTTTTGACCAATGCCTTATAAAGCCTTGGGATTACATCCTTGCTTTTATATTCTAGTCCTCTCAAAATGAATGCTAACATTGCATTTGTTTTCCTTACCACCAACTCAACTTGCAAGTTAACATTTAGGTAGTCCTGCATGAAGACTTCCTAAAACCAACCCAAACCCAACCTGACCATAACCAATCTGAACCCAACTTGACTGTAACCAAAGAACCCAATCTAACGATAGCCAATCCAAACCCAACCTCAGCATGACCATTCCAAATCCAACCCACACCCAAGGCTTTGTAACTTTTTCTATATCCAGTCCAGGTATTGTTGTAACCGTTGTCCAGTATTACAGTTACTAAACTGTGTTTAGTACGTTACATTGTGGTAAAGCACCAGTCCAACTTTGCCACTTTGGTGGGAGGATGAGTAGGCTTGAGAGAAAAAGTTCAGGAAAATTAGTAAGGATAGTCATTCATTGGAGGCTCTTACAACTGCCAATGACTTGATGTGACTTATTTCCTAATGGCCTCTTTATGGCATTAGGAGTTAAGAAATATGGACCCATCTGCAAATTTATAATGTCTTCTAAGCAGAATAAAGTGTTACAGTTACAAAGAAAGTGCAGTGCAGACTGACCGCAAGGTGCAAGGTCATATTGAGGTAGATTATGAGGTCAAGATTTCATCTCATCTTATCAGGACACTGTTCAATATTTTTATAACAGCAGAATTGAAGCTTGGAACTTTATTCACTGGAGCACAGGAGATGAAAGGTGAGCTTATAGAGGTGCATAAAATCACAAGGGACATACGATGGGTGAATGCACACCGTCTTTCACCCAGGGTTGGAGAATCAAAAATCAGAGGGCATAGGTTTAAGGCGAGAGGGGTGAGATTTAATAGGATCTTGAGGGGAAACTTTGTCACCCAGAGAGTGGTCTGTGTATGGAATGAGAAGTGGTGGTAACAAGACTTTCAGGCCAACGAAACCAGATGCAGAGATGCAAGGTAGAATGCAACAATGAGGATTTATTCAAAGAACATAATAGAGGAATAACAAGTGACTCAGAGTGTACTTACTCCAGAGGGTTATTGTACGTAGAACGTTAGTTCCCTCAGAACCCAAATTTAGGACTGAGCGATGAGGGCTAGTTGTGATGAACATAAATAGTGTATATTTAACCCGTAAATCAAAACTCAAACTGGACGCATGAGGGACTAGTTTTGGTCAGGATGGTTCAGTTTCTGTGCATGCGGTGACTGGCATGGTCCTGAGGCAAATACAGTGGGATCCAACTGAGAGTTTGGGCAGCTGCAACTATGAGTCCCCAGAACTCAAATCAGTTTCCAGGGTGGTCAAGTGGGCCAGGTAGTAGGGCTGCTGTGTCACAGCTCCCGAGACCAGGACTTGGGTGCTGCCTGTGTGGAGTTTGCAGGCTCATCCCGTGACCAGTTGGGTTTCCACTGGGCATTCCAGTTTTTACCCATCTCCAAAAGATGAATGGCTGGTGGGTTAACTGTACATTGACTCTAGCACGCAGACAAGAACCTAGATGGAACTGATGAAAATGTCAGGCTGGAGCCAAACACACGTTAGAAGAACAACACCTCATTCCATCTGGACAGTCTCAAATTACTGGTAGCTGCTCCCTCTCTGTCTTTCTGTCCCCTTTTCTCTTCTCCACCTGACCTCTGGATCAAGGTCTCCTAAGGGGCTTTTGCTATTGCTTGAACGGTCATTGGTGGGGGAGGGGTGTGGTTGGTGCTTTTGCTGGTGCAAATGGGGGGAGGGTCAATGTTTCTGCTGCTGCTTGTGTGAGTGTAGGGGGCTTTCGGGCTCTGATATTTCTGTCACTCATTCTTTGGGGTGTTTTGTTTTGGGGATGTCTGCAAAGAGCAAGAATTTCAGGTTGTATACTGGACATATTTTCTGATACTAAATTGAACCATTGACTCTACTGACACCCATCACCTAATCGCTTTCTCCTCCCCACCCCCTTTATTCCATGCTCCACCTTCCTCATCTTCAGTTCTTCAACTCAATCATTGCACAACCCCCTCCATGCCCCACTCATCAGGCTCCCCCATGTCATCTGGACCCAGCCCCTTTCTGACTGCTTCTTGCTGCACCCCTTCCCACCACTATTTTATACCCACCATCATCCCTCTAACTTTCAGTACAGACAAAGGTCTCAACCGTAAACATCAACAGTCCCTTTCTCTCTGCTTCAGGCCGAGGCCTTTTGTCAGGACAATTTATTCCTCTCCATTGATGCTGCCTGACCTGCTGAGTTCCTCCAGCATTTTGTGTGTTCCTCAAGATTTCCAACATCTACAGGATCTCTTGTGCTTATGATTTGCTGGCAAAATACTGTATGTCTTCATTATGCAATGAGTAATTTATATGCAGATTTCACAGAGAATATCTCTGCATTTCTCTTTTGCACCCACACCTTCTGGTTCATTCAGCCTTTCTTCAGCAGCAATCTTTTCCATATTTATTCTGATAAACTATAATATCTTTTGGGAAGAATGTCACTAGTTGTAGCCAAAATGACTGCGCGGTAACAGATAGACTGACCTCCGGTGCTATATAGTCAGGTGTTCCACAGAACGTGCTGGTCCGTGCATCGTTGAGAATGTTCTCCTTACACATGCCAAAATCTGCGATTTTAATGTGGCCGTCTCCGTCGAGCAGAACGTTGTCCAACTTCAGGTCCCTGGAAGTGAATTGGGAAGTTTTGTGCTGAGCAAGTAAGATGGATTTCTGCACACCAGTGGATATGGACATGTGTACACGAGAATGTCTTTTGCTCCAAACATACAAACTTCGTAGGTTCATGATCATATACCCTGTAGTCATGGGTGTACATAGACATATACTTAAAAAATCATCTTGCATTTATATACTCCTTGATCTTCCAGTTTAACTTTTCATGGATCTTGCACTTTCTTTACCAGAACTGCACCCTTTCTGTCCCGGTTACATTATACCTTGCATTCTGTTTTCTTTTTAACATGGAACACTACAGCACAGTACAGATCCTTTAGTCCAGGATGTTGTGCTAACCTTTTAACCTACTCTAAGATCAATCTCCCACATAGCCATCCTTTTTTTCAATCCTCCATGTGCCTATGGGCCAGCTGGTGGCACAATGGGATCAGCGCCGGACTCCGGAGTGGAGGCTCCTGAGTTCGAATCCAAGTCGGGCCACCCCCGAGCAGGCTTTCCATCCGTGCCAGGTTGAGTGTCGAGCTAGCCACTCGGCCTCGTAAAAAAAAAGTTGAGTCAGGAACGTTCCTATCCTCACCTGATTAATCCAAAAGGAAACCAATCCTGACTCCACGCGCCAGTCAAGAATGATTGACTGTCTGGTGCGACACGCTAAACAAAAATCCAAGGGTTTCTTAAATATTCCTAATGCATCTGCCCCCACCAGCACATCAGCAGGGCTTTCCACACACCCACCACTCTCTGTGTAAAAAAAAACCCTACCTCTGACATCCCGCCTATATTTTCCTCCAATCACATTAAAATTATGCCCCCTCACCTGGGAAATAGCCCCTGGCATTCCACTCGTTCTATGTCTCTCATCATCTTGTACATCTCTATTGCTATATTGCTACTTCATGTATTTATGTGTGGTATGATCTGTCTGGGTTGCACACAAAATAAATCTACCCGAGCCACTTCAGTAAGCAGATCCCTTTCAAGGTGAGCACTGCGGGATGGCATTCCAAATTCCCATATAATAACAGCAAGACCTCCCTACACCTGTAATCAAATCCTTCTGTAATAAAGGACAGCCTACGATTTGCCTCCCTAACTGCCTAGTGCATCGGAAGATGAAAGATTGGCTTTATTTGTCACATGGACATCGAAACATACAGCGAACCATGTTGTTTGCGTCAAATCAAATCATTGAGGATTGTGTAGAGTTGTGCTGATAGTGCTAAGCCACACTTCGGACACCAACGTCGCATGCCAGCAACTCAATAACCCCAATCCATACGTGTTTGGAATATGGGAGGAAACCAGAGCATTGGGAAGTAATCCACACGGTCACAGGGAGAACGTACAAACTCCTATAATCCCTACGTTGGCTTGTGTGGAATGATATCAAGTTGGAAACAAGATAATATTCCCGGAACATTGACATTTTCTAATCCGACAATGTTTCAAACATACTCTGCTGTTCTGTTTTGTGCACTCCAGTTTTGGCATACTGTATTTCAGCTGCACAACCTTGCATGCTGATTTGGCTTATCCAGATCTCCCCTGATGCCTCTCTGCACAATTCTCTGTGCTCACGATCCCACCCTAGTTTAGCATCGTCAACAGACTTGAAAATCAGTCTGCTCGGACAAATCATGGATGTCGGTTCCTGATAGCTGGGGCCCAGGCACCAATCCCTATGCTGGTCAGATCTTGCTCACCGAAACATGACCCATATAGTCCCTCTATAGTTGGGATGTTATGTCAAAGTTGTATAAGATGTTGGTAAAGTTGAACTGAGAATACTGTGTGCAGTTTTGGTCACTTACACAGAAGAAAGATATCAATAAGATTGAAAGATGGCGGAGAAAATTTACAAGGATGTTGCCAGGACTTGAAGACCTGAGTTATAGAGAAGGTTGAATCGGTTAGGATTTTATGCCTTGGAGCATAAGAGAATGATGGGAAATTTTATAAAGGTATACAAAATTCTGAGGTGCATAGATAAGGTAAATGCAAGCAGGCTTTTTCCCTTAGTGTGGGTGAGACTAGATTCAAGGCAATAGGTTTAGCGTGAAAGGTGGAATGTTTGAGGGGAATTTGTGGGGGGACGTCTTCACTCAGAATGGTGTGCGAGTGGAGATGGTGGATATAGGTTCGATTGTGAAGGGAAGTGTAGATATTACATGGATGAGAGAGGTATGGAGGACTATGGTCTGGGGGAAGTGGGTGGTTCCAGGTAGAAGACCAGTCTGACAGACTAGATGGGCCAAAGGGCCTGTTTCTGTGCTGTCACGCTCTATGACTCTTAAGTTATATGTTTATATATTTTCTGCAGGGACCTCATCAAAAATCTTCTGAAAATCTAAGTAGACAACATCCCTTTTGTATTTTACATCACTTGACCTTTAAGACCACTAACAAATTCATTTGATTGGTTCCCCCTTATCTATTATGTTTGACATGTCCTTGACAAACAGTAACAAATTAATTAAATATGACAACCCTTTCATAAATCCATGCTGACTCTTTCATCTTCTTCACTGTGCGTTCTGATACCATATCCTTCTTTATAAATTATCTAATTCAATGAACACTTAAACATAATTTTAACTCTAACATAGAACATAGACCAATAAGGCAAAATACATGCCCTTTGGTCCATGATGTTTGCTGACCTTTTAGCCTATTAAAGATCAATCTAACTTTTCCCTCTATTTTTCTTTCATCCATGTGCCTATCTAAGGGTCGTTTAACTGTTGCTAATGTATCTGTCATTATCACCACTCCTGGTAGGGTGTTCTACACATCTACCAGTCCCTGTGTAAGAAACCCACTGAGTTTTCCCCCTGTAGTTTCCTCCAATCACCATAAAGTTATGCCTGCTGGTATTAGTCATTTCTTCCCTAGAAAGGAGTTGCTGGGTGCCCACTCAATCTATGCCTTTTATCTTCTCATTCATCCTCTTGGTCTATGGTTAGCAATGGCTTTGCATAAACAAGTTTCTCAGCTCAGGGTGCTTGACTGAATCTACAACTAAAATTCAGAACTTATGCAGAAAAATGTGCGTCCTTGGGCCTCAATTACCTGTATATGATGCCCCTGGAATGAAGAAACTGGAGACCACAGATGATTTCAGCGGCATAAAATCTGCAATGAGATTTAATTCCATGAAAACATTTCACGTAAACAGTTTCTGAATTTAAAGAGCAAACACGAGGAAATCTGCAGATACTGGAAATTCAAGCAACATACACAAAATACTGGTGGAACACAGCAGGCCAGGCAGCATCAATAGGAGAAGGACTGTCGACTGTCGACTGAAAGGCTCAGTTAGTCCTGACGAAGGGTCTCGGCCCGAAACGTCGACAGTCCTTCTCCTATAGATGCTGCCTGGCCTGCTGTGTTCCACCAGCATTTTGAGTGAATTTCTGAATTAATATGTTTTATTCAATCATCAGATCCTCTGCAACTGATCTTCAACAGCCACTGGTGACTGTTATCTCTGACTGCAGATGGTAATTTACTTTATAATTTACTTAATCCCTGGGGTTCAAACCAAAGAGAGTCAGAGAAAATGTTACCCATGGTTTCTGAGATAGAGAGAGATTAAATATTAGCTTTTGTGTCACAGGTACATCGAAACATGTCGTATGTGTCAAACCAAATCTGTGTGTATTGTGTGGGCCTGCAGCTGTTGCCATGCCCACATCTTACTAACCTGAACCCGAATGCTTTTGGAGTGTGGGAGGACAGCAGAGCAGCTGGACGGAACCCACACAATCACAGGGAAAGAGTACAGACTCCTCACGGACTACAGTGGGAATTGAAATGCCATTGGTGACCTCTGGAACTGCAGTAATGTTATACTGACCACTACACTATCGTGTGGCTCTATCGGCGCCGATCTCCCTTCTGAGTTAGTAGGTCACTGGGATAAGTATGAACCATTAATCTGGTCATGCAGCACTGAGGGAGAGTGGCAACATCAGTGATACTGTCTTTTGGAATAAGATGTTACACCAAGGCTCCAAATTCAGTGGGTCTAAAAAATAATCAACAGGCTACGTTTGCAGAAAAGCTAAGGAGTTATCCCTCGTGCCTGAGCCAATGTTTATCACTGATTGATCATAATTTAGTATTTACTGTATACAACTTCCTGTTCATTTCCAAACTGATAACAGTGATTCCATTTCAGGAAGCACACTTTAAACCCCTCTGGTCTTTGTAAAAAAAAAAGTGGAAGAAATACAAAACATATGCACGGGAAGCGGTTGAGAGAACATTTGCTAAACCGTTTGTCTTCCCAAGCAGCTTATTGATTGGTTACATAATACCACAAACCTCCTTGCCATTGAGGAAGAGCGCCTCAGGAAAGGAGGCATCCATTCAGAACATGCCCCTTCTTGTTACCACTATCAGAGGGGAGGTACAGGAGCCTGAAGACACACATTCCACACTTTAAGAACAGATTTTTCCCCTCCACCAGATTTCTGAGAATGGCCGATTAACCTGTGGTCACTACCTTGTTATTTTAGACTATTTTGTAACTTAAAGCAATTTTTATGTCCTACACTGTACTGCTGCCACAAAGCAACAAATTTCACTGACTTTTTACAATGTATGTCTATAATAATAAACCTGATTCTGATTTTTATCACAATAGAGGCCCTTCAGCCCACGATGCTGTATCTACCTTTTAACCTACTCCATGATCAATCTAACCCTTCCCTCCCACATAGCCTGGATTTTCTATCATTCATGTGCCTATCTAAGAGTCTCTTAGATGTCCATAATGTATCTGCCTCTACCACCACCTCTGGCAATGCATTCCATTCACTCTGTGTAAGACCAGCCCCTAATGTTCTGCCTATGCTTTCCTTCAATCACCTTAAAATTATGCCCTTGTGTATTAGCTATTTCAGCCTTGGAAAAAAGGCGCAGGCTGTCCACTCGATCAATGCCTCTTGTCATCTTATATATCTCTATGAAGATATCTCTCATTCTCCTTCACTCCAAACAGAAAAGCCCTAGGTCGCTCAATCTTTCCTCATCACACATGCTCTCTAATCCTGGCAGTATCCTGGTAAATCTCTTCTGCTCCCTCTCTAAAGTTTCCACATCATTCCTATGAGTTAACCAGAAACAATATTCCAAGCAGAGTTTTATAGAGCAGCAGCATTACCTCATGGCCCTTGAACTCAATCCCTCAACTACCGAATGCCAACACATTTACCTTCTTAACCACCTTATCAATTTGCACAATAATGGATCCATGGAACTTTACGTTTGTTGAGTTCCCTCTCACTGGTGAATACCGAAGCAAAGTATTCCTTAAGGACCTCCTGTTCCAACTCCAGCTACATGTCTTACTGATGAGAAACTGGTGTGTATAAAACAAGTGAAATCTGGGAGTATTTGATGCACCTTAGTGCTGAGTTTCATTGTTTCAAGGTTTTCTGTTGCCAAGAGTGATAAGGCTGTTCAAGTATGTACTGGGTTTGTAAATTCCATCAAGAATTCAAGCAAGACCTTAGGATAATGATCTGGGTGTGGTAGAACAGTGGATGGGTTACTGGATTTTTTTGCAGCCAGGGTTGGAACCCACCCTGGAAACTGAGGAATTTTGTTAACCCTGGAATGAAATACTACTTGCAACCAATAGTTTCGCACCCACTCAGGTCCTTTATAGAAGGTCAAAATGTGATTCCAGACCTCCACAAGGTTGTCACTTATCTGCCAGCCCAATGGACAGAGACACCGGCATAGTCAGAAATGACATCAGAATGATGATCTAACTCACGTTGCCCTTGGCACCTCAAACTTCTGGCAGCTTTGGATGTGAAACATCAGGTCCCCACCATTCAGATACTCCATTACAAAGAACAGGTTCTCCTGTGAAGAGGGAAGATCAGAGATCGATACACTAGTCCAAAACAGGAGTAGTACAAAACGTCCCGATCAAAACGCAGAGGTTCCATTAATCTCATAGTCACACAATCATACAGCAGTACATCATGGATACAGGCCATTTAGCCCGACCAGTCAATGCCAACCACAGTGCCCATTCAGCTAGACCTAATCTCCTGAGTTCAGTCCATACCTTTTAAGCCTAGTCCCTCCATGTGCTTCTTAAATACTATTGTACCTGCCTTATCTCGGTCTGGATCTGATAACTCATTACAGAGACGCAGAGAGGTGCAGAATGAAGCAGCCTCTTTATCAAAAAGATCTGTACCAACCACCAGTCACCCGCTTACAATAATCCTAGAGGAATCCCATTTTATTCTCCCTGCATTCCCATCAACTCCCCCCAGATTCTATCCCTCACCTACACACTAGGAACCTTTTACAGCAGGAAATTATTCTCCCAATCTGCACCAACTTGGAACGCGATTAGAAAGGCGCAGGGAGATCTTGCGATCACAGGACGATTGTTCAAACTCCACACAGACCGTGCTGTGGGATTTAGGGATATGTGGTCTCAGATCCAACTAGAGTTGTCTGCCTTGGCCAAGGTGATTCAAGTGTGTGTTAACCATTGCTCTTAATGGGTGAAGATTAGGGTCGGTTTCTGTCCCGTAGGGAGTCAATGCTGAGATGTTACTCACCTGGAATTGGCACAGGTTCGTTGAGTGTCAGCAGAGCAGTGCAAAGACATAACATTGCTCTAAATTACGGAAGTAAATAATAGTCCAAAATAAGGAATAATAAAGGAAGTGTTCATGGACCATTCAAACATCTAATGGCGGAGGGGGAGAAGCTGTTTGCTAATTGTTCACATTCAAAGATGTGTGGCATCTTTGTGAGCTTCCACCTCTCAGGCCATCTCGATGGTGGGGAAGGTTGTGCCCATGGTGGAGCTGGCTGACCCTGCAACCCTCTGCAGCCTTTTCCAGTCCGGTGCGCTGGAGCCTCCCTACCAGGCTGTGATGCCACCAGTCGAAACGATCTTCACTGTACATCTATAGAAATTTGGTTGAGCCTTTGGTGACATGCACAATCTCTTCAAGCAGAGCCACTGGTGTGCCTTCATCATGACTGCATCAATGTGTGGGGCCCAGGATGGATCTTCTGAGATGCTGATACCCATGAACTTGAAGCTGCTCAACCTTTCCACTGCTGACTCCTTCAAAGAGGACTGGGGTGTGATCTCCTGACACCTCCTTCTGGAAGACCACAATCAGTTCAGAGAGAGTGTGGAGGAACCAAGTATTCCTCACCAGCTGGAGCAGTGTGCCTTGTTGGGGTCATTTCACAGAAAGAGACCCTTCGCCCCAACATAACCATGTTGACCATCAAGTATGTGGAATATAAGAGTCAACTACATTCCTCTGAGATGGTGGACTATTTTGCCATACCACTGAGCTGAACTTTGACAACAACATGGCAATTTCTACATTCATTTAACCTGTAGAATTTAAATTCCCCACAGCAAGATCTGAACACCGGACTCCTAATGAATATCTCAGGGTTCTGATAGTGGCCCAGAATCCCAGCCTTTACAGAGTTGTGTCCTCAGTGATAAAGTAATTTTATACATCAAAATGATAAGAAATGATGAACAGTGAAACAACACAGAGATGAGGAGGAATTTCTATATCTAGAGAGTGATGAATCTGTAGAATTCATTGCCATAGAAAGCTGTGGGGGCTGAGTCATAGGGTATATTTAAAGTGGAGGTTCTTGATTAGAAAGGATGATAAAGGTTGAGGGGAGAAGACCGGAGACAATAAATTGGCCACAATAGAATGGCAGAGCAGACTCGATGGACCAAATGGCCTAATTCTGCTCCTATGTCTTAAGGTCATAGCTGATCAAAAAGAGTAGCTCATCCATCCAATGAAAGGGAAGTCAGCTGCACTTTTACATGTTATGCAAGAGAACAAAGTTTACCAAACAGTGCCAGGTATCATGCAAGATCTGGACAGTTTGTGAGGTTGTGTTGAACAAATAAAATCTACTTTGCAATTATGGTCAGATTTCCTTTATTTCTCCACAAATTCAACGTAATTATACATTATTCAATCACTCCCATGTTTCTAGTGATCCCTACATAACTGCTCTGTAGGTTCTTATTGTACTTTATGTCACCATTTTCACTTATCTAATGTTGCTCATGCTGTTATATACGTGCTTCATTACTCCCTACATAATCATTCACATAAAACTTTGTGTTACTCTGTTCCAATGATGAAAACTAATGTTCAGATTCACCGTGGCATCAAGCTTTGTGTCACTTATCCGTCTGGGCTATATATTAGATAAACCAATGAACATAGCACTATCATCTCTGAATCAAGCTACGGTTCGAATGTAGTCAGAATCTACAAGGAGCACTGGCACAAGAAACCAGCATCTGTGAAGGACCCGCACCACCCAGCCCATGCTCTTTTCTCACTGCTGCCATTGGGGCAGGAGGGACAGGACTCAGGTCCCGCACCACCACGTTCCAGACCCATTATTACTCCTCAACCATCAGGCTCCTGAAAAAGCATGGACAACTTCAACTCAACTCTGAAATGATTTCAAAGCCCGTGGACTCCCGCTCAAGGTCACTGCTGCTCACATTCTCAGTATTATCTACTCTTTGTACTCGCACAGAGCGTCTTGCTTTGCACACTGGTGGCTTTGTCGGTCTTTGTGTGCAGCTTTTCATTGATTCTACTGAGTTTCTTTGTTCTACTGTGAATGGCTGCAAGGAAAAGAATCTTGGGGTGGTGTATGGTGAGACATACGTACTTTGTTGCTGTTCTGCTGAACACTGTGGACATGCCATGTTGGCACTGGGATGTGTGCTGGCACTTGCAGGATGCCCCCAGCACATCCCTAGGTTATGTGGGTTGTTGGTGCAAGTGGCACGTTTCACTGTATGCTTTGTTTCACGTGTGATAAAGAAATGAATCTGAATCTGCGGTCTGCACTTGAGGTGCATGTGACAAGAAAGGGGACGCCAAGTTGGATCAACAGCGGGGCCTGGGGGTTAGTGGAATCCAGTGACTGGCAGTGCCACGGGCAAAAAGGTGAATGAGAGAAGTCAGAGAAGCAAGGCCAGACTAGTTCAAGCTGACAGGAAAGTGACAGTAACTCAAATAACCGTGTGTTACAACAACAGAATGCTGAAGAGCATCTCTGAATGCACAAAACGTTGAATCTTGAAGTGGAACCAGAAGATCATGGATTTACACGTAGTGGCCACTTTATTGGGTAAAGGAGGTACCTAATAACATGGCCACTGAGTGTGTGATCTAAATGACAGCACCCTGTAGAATCTTATGTGGAAATGGAACGTGCAGTGCACAGACAGAGCAGATGTAATCAAATAGGTAGAAAGTGCTTTGTTGTTTGAAAAATGTCCTTGTCTATAGAGGGCAGAATCCAAATAGATTGTATTGGTTATCGTTTTAAAGTGTTACTATAAGTAAGCAGCTTCATTTTATTACAAACTGATTCCACCTGCACGTTTCTCTCCATCACAGCGCAGGGAAATTTTGGTATTATCACTTTGACCTTTGATTGTTATCGTGGATGGCAATTAAGTCATTTCTGTGGGTGTGAGTTATCTAAGAAGGCAACTGCTGTCTGTCTCTTTGCCCTTCTTTTTGCACAGGTGTGCAAGCCGAGCAACACGATCAAGGGGGCGACTCGCTCGCTGCGGCTACTCGGGCTCTGATCAGCCCTTTCAGCCACAGGCCATTCGCAGGTCGTAGTCTTACAGCACGGGAATAGGCCCTTTGGGCCAACTGGTCCATGCTGACGAAGATTCCCAAATATACTCAGACCCCTGATTCCTTACAACGAGGTCATTCAATTCTTCAGTGAAATTAAAAAAAAAACAGCAAAAATTCTTTCCAAGAGTTAAAATTTTTCAAGAGCAGCCACCATTACAGTAAATATTCAATCAGCCAATGAGAGTGCTTTATGTACGCTCAGAGCCACTCACAGCCAATCACGTATTAGTTCACGCTCTGCCTCCCCAGCATGTGTAAGTGTTCTTGCTCCCTCGCCAAGTTATTGCAATTTCTTCACCCATCATATCTGGAAGAGAGCCTGCAACTTCCGGCGAGGGCTGTACATCGAAGGTGTCTAGGAAAAGCATCAGCATGGACGCGAAACTGCGAGTGATTCAGCATTTGGAAGCTGGTGAGCCTCAGGTTGATGTTGGCGCCTCTTTGAAATGGGCTGCATTGATGAGCAGAACAATTATAAGAAAATGCAGACAAGATAAAAGCTTCTGCGACAATGACCTCTAAGTTATCATCAACGAAGATTCAAGGAGCTATTTGTTTGAAAAAAATGGAAAATAGAGCTAAATATATGGGTGGATGACCAAACACAATGAAACATGCCCCTAAGCCAGCAGATGATAGCACCTGCTTCCCCCCGGTGCTGCTCTACTGACGTACAGGTTAGGCCTATCTGCATGTTTGTCACTCCATGAGTTACTGTGTATAAATAATATATCATATATCTCAGCTTTGATTTTTTAAAAATTAGGTGCACGTGTCCATTTACATAACGTTATAATGAGCCTGCATAGCACTGATTTACATAGTGCTCCAACTCCAAGGAGTGTGTCCTCAGCATTAAGCAGGTCTGGCTGTATGCTGGTCCCATTTGCCAGCAATTTTCATAGAGGGCATGCTTAAAAAGAGTTGCCTCAGGAAGACAGCATCCATCACTAAGGACGTGCCCTCTTCTCATTATTACCATCGGGGAGGAGGTACAACAATCAAAGGATCCACACTCAATATTTCAGGAACTTTCGGTTTCACCAGGACCACTCAGTTCCAGATGGGGACCAAGGGCTGAAGTTCAGAGAATATCATCAAGGCAAGAACATCATTAAGGATGCTTCGTCAAGGAAACATCAAGGCAACATTTTAAGTAGAGAGACTAGGTCTATGTACAAAGAACATCGAACATTGCAGCCTAGGTCTACATAGACAGAACATAACATCACAGTAAGGTCCTTCAGCCCACAATGCTCTACTGACCTTTTGACCTACTCTAAGATCAACTTAAGCCTTCCCCCTGACAGAGCCCTCCATTTTTCTATCATCCATGTGTCTACCTAAGAGTTTCTAAAATGTCCCAAAAGATCTGCCTCGCCTAATGCTTGTCAGAGCATTCTGCACACCTACCAGTCTCTGTTTGAAAATACTACCTCTCACACCCCCTATACTTTCCTCCAATCACCTTAAAGTTATGCCCCTGGTTAGAAACATTACAAGGCAAGGTACAGAGAACGTTTAGAGGGTGAAATGTGGCCACGCATGCCAAACCACTACCAGGAAAATACCAATTATCGGTTAGAAAATCAAACTAGCTACCTTTGATATTTATAAAGATAAAGATTAGCTTTACTTGTCACATGTACATCGAAACACAATGAAATGCGTTGTTTTGTCAATGACCAACATAGTTTGTTCTGAGGACAGCCCACAAGCATCGCCACGCTTCCATCACCAACATAGCATAACCTAACTTATTAACCTTTATGTCATTATATTCAACACTCTTCCCATCACTGAGTCTCCTACCATCAACGTACTGGGGAGTGGGGTTACTGACCTGGGAGACTCACCAAGTTGAAGTCCACCAGCCCTTGCCCACGGGACTCACTGACCTCAATCATTGATCCCAGGGATTTGCTGGCCTTCATCCTCAGCGCCTGTCACCATGACTTTAATCCTCAGTGATCACTGGCCTTTGAACACACATCACTCTGATCCCTAGATTCCTACCTCTGACTCCTGTCCCTAACTCTTCAACACTTCATTTACTGCCTGCAACTTCTAACTTTCCTCCATCCTTGTTGCTTGACCTTAACCTGACCCATAAATCCCAGCACTGCCTCCAAAATCTTCCCCAAGAATCTAAACTAAGTCTGAGCCATGACTTCAATGGACATTGCAGCTTAGCACAATTCTGACTGGATGTTCACTCCAACTCTGGTGCATGGTTACTGCAGTGAGCAGTAAAATGTTACTAAAATTCACTGCAGTTAGTCCACCTAGTCTGACAGCACCTCCCATACCTGGCACCTAACCACACAGAAGGACCAGGCAACAGATGTATAGGAACAGCACCTCCTCTGGTTTCTTTACCAGTTCACACATCCTCTTGATCTGTAAATATATCTCTATTCCTCTAGTGAAACTGAATCATTAGGTGAGCTTAGGGGGCATGGGTAATGCTCTACCACACCAGCAATCAGGGTTCAAATCCCTTTGCTGTCTGTAAGGAGTTTCTACATTCTCCCCATGACTGTGCAAGTTTCCTCCGGGTGCTCTGGTTTCCTCCCACATTCCACAGATGTATGGGTTAGGTTTAGCAGCTCATAGAAGACTAAGCTGGCACTGGAGGCATGATGCCGCTTGTGGGCTGCCCCCAGCACATTCTGGGATTATGCTGGTCACTGACACAAGCAACCTGTTTCACTGTACGCTTTGTTGTAAGTGACAAATAAAGCTAATCTTTATTCCTGGAAGTGCCTTCCCCAATGCACCATAGAAGCCATTTACCGGAAGGACAGCAGGCGTTCCAGAAGGCTGAGTAACTTTAAGAATGAATTAGTAAGGGAATCCTACCTTTGTTTGGAATGTGCAGTAGAGATGTGTGAGAAACGGATGTTCCCAAGCAAGAGACAGAACCCGTTTCTCGACCATGGTGCATTCCACGTCGTCGTCCATCAGCACCACGTCCTTCTTTAGCGCCTTGATGGCAAAGAACTGATTCTTGCCCTTTAGCTCTGCGAGAAAGACCTGTCAGGATCACGACAGGTACAAGAAACATGATCAGTTTGAACGGAGAAGATAGAACATCACAGAACAGTACCGTCCCTTTGGCTCACAATGTTGTGTTGACCTTTTAACCTACTCCAAGATCAATCTCCCCCTTCCTCCTACATAGACCTCCACTTTTCTTTCAAGAAAGAGATTCTCACTAAGAGTCTCTTAAATGTCTCTAATGCATCTGGCTCTACCATTACCCCTGGCTGTGCCTTCTTTGTGTGAAAAAACTTAACTCTGACATCCCACAATACTTCTCTCCAATCACCTTAAGATTATGCCTCCTTGTAGTAGCCATTTCTGCTTTTGGAAAAAGTCTCTGGCTACCCACTCAATCAACACCTTTTATCATCTTGTACACCTCTACAAAGACATGTCTCATTCCCCTTCACTCCACAGAGAAAAGCCCTAGCTTGCTCAACTTCTCATAAGACATGCATTTCAATCCAGGCCCCATCCTGGTAAATCTGCTCGGCATCTTCTCTGAAGCTTCCACATCATTCCTCTAATGAGGTGACCAGAACTGATTGGGGAGGGCTACTTCTCAATTCTTTTGTGGATGAGAATGGTTCAGCACAGAAATGGGCCCTTCATCTCACTGTCTATAGTCTAGGAGCAGAGGACAAAGCCCCTGAATGGAAACACATTGCTTCAGAACAGAGATGAGGAGGAATTTCTTTAGCCAGAGGATGGTGAATCTGTGTGGACTTTTTACAGCTGCGGTTGATACGTTCTTGATTAGCGAGGGTAGCAAGGAGAAGGCAGGAAATGAGGTTGAGAGGAATAATAAATCAGCCATGATGAAATGGCAGCACAGGATTGATGGGCTGAATAGCTTAATTCTGCTCCTATGTCTTATGGTTTTATCTGTGTTGACCATGATGGTAAGCTAAACTAGTCCCACCTGCCTGCACACAGTCTATATCCCTCTGTTCCCTGCCTGTTCATATGTCTGTCTAAATCACTCCTAAAAATTGCTGTCGTATCTGCTTCTACCACCTTCCTTGGTAGCGAATTTCAAGTTTCCGTTACAGATGTGACCAAGGATAGAATTGGACTGCAGACTCGATGGGCTGAGTGGCACACTAATTCTTATACCTGTGAATCCTTTGTAGGCTGCGACTGACGGAACAAAGTACTTTTATTTTCTTACCTTTCCAAAGCTGCCTTTCCCCAACATTTTGTGCAGGGTGAAGTCATCGATGGCAAACTTTCGCTGGTCGGCCCCGGGTGGTTCTTCGTAGATGGGAGAGTCTGGGGGACTGCTCTCTCCCTCTTCTGTTGGTGTTTCCCAGCTGATACCTTGCACCTCTGGGGTCAGGAGTGAGGAAAGGGGAAAGATTAGCTTTATTTGTCGCAGGTATACGACTGGTGGGTGCATGGAAAGCCCTGTCAGGAGTGGCAACGGAGGCAGACACACTCAGGGGATTTAAGAAACTCTTAGGTAGGCACGTGGATGAAATAAGAGTGGAGGGTTATGTAGGAGGAAAGAGTTAGATTGATCTTAGAGTAGGTTAAAAGGTTGGCACAACATCCTGGGATGAAGGGACTGCACTGATTGGCAATGTTGTATATTCTATGAATCATTGAAATATACAGTACAAAGTTTTGTTTGCATCAAGGACAAACACAGTCAAGAATGTGCAGGGGGTAGACTGCAAGTGTTGCCGTGCTTCTGGTGTGAATACAGCATGCCCAGAACTTACTAACCCTAACCCTAAATGTGGGAGAAGAACGGAGCGCCTGGAGGAAACCCTTGCAGTCACGGGGAAAGCAAGTTCCTTACAGTCAGTGGGAGAGACCGAACCCTGAACACTAATGCTGGAAGGTGTTATGCTAACAAGCACAAGGATCAGAATTAGCTCGCTATGCAGGGAGCTGCGTTCAGATTCTTGTTCCGTCTCAGAGAGCTGGCCAAGAGCACATCTCCTTTAGGCATATCATGTCAACAACCGTAGACTTGGAGTTGTTAGGAGGAGTAAAATACTCCAAACAATGGTTTCTCTAACTTCCGTTAATGCCCCTCCTCCCCCACCCCCAATTTTTCTCTCTTTTTCCCCTCTCACAATAACTCCTTGCCTGTTCTCCATCTTCCTCTGGTGCTCCCCTCCCCCTTTCTTTCTTCCAAGGCCTTCCATCCTATGATACTCCCCCTTCTCCAGCCTTGTATCCCTTTTGCCAATCAACTTTTTCAGCTCTTAGCTTCATCCCTCCCCCTCCTGTCTTCTCCTATCATTTCAGATCTCCCCCTCCCCCTCACTAATCTCTTACTATCTCTTTTTTCCGTTAGTCCTGACGAAGGGTCTCGGCCCGAAACGTCGACAGTGCTTCTTCCTAGATGCTGCCTGGCCTGCTGCGTTCCACCAGCATTTTGTGTGTGTTGCCTGTACGGAAACATGATGTTTTAAGTTTTCATTGTTCTTCCTGAGACAGCCACTCGAGGGAGACAAAGGACGGTAACTCAGTGGAGAGAATGCATCCCCTCACAGGAGACAGTTAACCCAGAATGTCCTCTCCACCCAACCCCATCATCGGCAACGAGAGAAGATGCAGTCCCAAAGCAGCCGGCCGCACTAACACACACCTATAGGGAAGGAGACCCATCAGGAGGAGGCTGCTATTAAGCCATGTGATTTGAAGATCGGCCAGCGACCCACTATCAAAATTAGAATCAGGCTTAATGTTACTGACGTGGTATTTGTTGCTTTGTGGCAGCAGTACAGTGCAAGACATCAAAGATTTAAGATTCTTAAAAATTAGTTTCATGTACATTGAAACATACAGTGAAACGCATAGTTTGCGTCAATGATCGACACGGACCGAGGATGCGCTGTCTTCTGGCAGCAATGTGGGATGCCCAAAACTTACCGACCTTAACCGTACATCTTTGGAACATGGGAGGAAACCGGACTATCCAGTGGAAACCACGTGTCACAGGGAGAATGTGCAAAGTTCTTAAAGGCAGCGGCAGGACTACTCTGCCACCCTTGAACTTAAAGGTTACAAAAAGTTACAAAAGAGGAACAGTGAGCTGGTGTTCTCCTGTGCACAACTGTTTTGTAACTTAGTATGTTTAATGTACTGCAGCCCCAAAACAGCAAATTTCACAATGTACACCAGTGACTACAAACCTGATTCGGATTCCGAATTCGTGGATGGTTCAGAACCTGACTTCTGGAGGGGAAGAAGCTGTTCTTAAAATGTTGAGTGCGGGTCTTGAGGCTCCTGTACCACCTCCTCTGATGGTAGTAGTGAAAAGAGGACATGTCCCACGTGGTGACGGTCCTTCATGGTGAATGTGGTTGACTGACTCAAGGTAATTGCAGATAGTAATGAAAACTCGGGAAGTGATTTAGGAAGGTTGTCTGCTAAAGCAGACATGATGTTGTGTCGACCTTTTAAACAACTCGAAGACCAATATAGCTCTTCCCTCCCACACGGTCATCCCTTTTAATTTCATCCGCGTCCACGTAAGAGCCTCTTAAATGCCCCTAATGCATCTGCCTCCACCACCACCCCTGGCAGGGTGCAGCACGGACCCACCACACTCTGTATAATTAAACTGCCTCTAATATCCCTCTTATACTTTCCTTAAGTCACCTTAGATATATGCCCTTTTGCATTAGCTGTTTCCGCTCTGGGGAATAAAGGTGCTCCATTTATGCCTCTTATCATTTTATTCATCTCTAACAAGTCACTTCTCAATCTCTTTCACTTTAATGAAAAAAAAGCCCTAGTTAGCACAGCCTTTCCTCATGAGGCACGTTTTCTAATCCAGGCAGCATCTTGGTAAATCTCCTCGGCACCCTCTCCACATCCTACCTGTAATGAGGCCGCCTGAACGGAATAACCATGTTATTCCTTTTGTCCGTACTATTTATTCATGTTATTTAATTAATGTATTTTTGCAATTCACAGTAATTTTATGCCGTTGCACAGTATAGCCGCCACAAATTTCACATCATACAAGTCAGTGATTATAAATCTAATGGTATACATTTGTGTTATCAAGGTGTATGTGCCTCATGTGTTTCTCTAAGACTGTTATAGCTAGGGGTTGATAATCCCACTACTTATTAAGTGCTCCCAATGGTGTACATCTCAAATAGCCTCTGATAACCAAATCCAGTTTCTATTTTATCACGTGTAGATTAGCTACTAATTCAAACAGAACCCTTTCTACTGACAGGTTTTCTGGTGCCTTAAAACCATGGTTGGCAGCTCATCCAGGATGAGGAAAGCTCTAATCTCAAGCTTCTGCTTTCTCGTGGATATACCCATCATGGGGAAGGCTTTGGGAGTAAACCCTAAGGTAGTCCTACTTTGAGCTCAATGCTGACTGGTAACTCCTGGAAGGTCGCTGGTGCCAAACTGTATTGGCCTCTGCTGTTCCTTTGGATTCTTCAGTTATGTGGAGGGGGGGTGCCCGTTGCATGGGTAATTGCTTGCTCCTCATATCGTACTGCGCTAGCTCCCGTATTGACTGAACATAGACATCCATTGTCAACCCCTCTCTAACAGGTAACGTTGGTTCCAGACCCACCACACGGAGAGTGACAAGGCCCAATTACATTACCTTTCACAGAAGTTACAGTCTGCTGAGCGTCCGCTGGTTTCTTGAAAACACTAATAGGTCCTTCTCGACTTATGTACTCGTTGTCACGCAGAGTGCGGGCCTGCATTTAAGAGACACGGAAACGGGGCATTAAAAGTTCAGTGGTTAGGTCACTTGGATTGGAATGTTCCTTGAAACTTTGATTTTCTGCGCCTGGTATCTGCAGTCCCCAATGTGTCATTTCCAACCAAAATGGCAACTTTAAAACATGCGAAGGAGATGTATGGGATCCCTAATACCCCCAGTGGCCAGCTTTTACTGAAACCACCCCGTCTGGGACCAACAATCACTTGGTCAACATAGTCAAAGTCACTCAGATCACATTTCTTCCGGTCTGATGTTTGATCTGAACAACAACCGAACCTCTTGACCATGTCTGCATGCTTGAGCTATGCAAGCGCATAGACAGGTGTACCTAATAAAGTGGCCACTGAGAATAAACCCCTTATTTCTCAGGAAGAACTACTTTCTCACCCAGTCTCAGGTTGAATCCCAAAGCCGGATTTGTCTCTGCAGCCCTGACTGGGGCAAGGAACTTTGAGACCAACAGGCCTGGGAGAAAATGGTCAACCATTCTCTGTGAATCAAACAGATCACACAAAATGCTGGAGGGATGCAGCAGGTTAGGCCGCATCTATGTAGAGGAATAAACAGTCAATATTTCAGGGTGAGACCTTTCATCAGTCCTGCATACAGCAGGCAGGACATTAACTAAATGCTTAGAATTCCTCCCCTGCTATCATCACTAACCACGTGATAAGGGATCCTGACCTGAAATATTGTCCGTCCATTCCTGTCCACAGATGCTGCCTGACCTGCTGAGTTCCTCCAGCATTTTGTGGATATATCAGCTGGAGCTGTTCCCTTCTCCTCAGATGCCACCTGACCTGTTGAGCATCTACCACATATTTCCGATTTACTTAAGCTGCCCTCGTTTTAACGTGCTCTCGGGATTTACAAGACACCAGCTGGAGAAACTGGTTTCTCATTTTCGCTCTACCTCGATTGACCTGCTTTCAGTTTTGCTATTATGGAAGGAGCTGTTCTTTTGTAAACGACCTTTCGCTCGCAGAGCAATAATCAACTGAACTCAGTGTTGATGGTCCTGGTGAAGGGTCTCAGTTCAAAATGGTGGCTCTTTATAGCTCTCCATAGATGCTGCCCGACCTGCTGAGTTCCTCCAGCATTTTGTGTGCCTTCTGCAGATTTGCGGCATCTGCAGAATCTCGAGCTTTCGATGGGACTTGCTTTGCATTTGCTGACCTTCTACCTGGCGTGGAGTTGAGAAGCCGAAAAACAAGCAGTGATTCCGTACCTGTTGTTCACTCTCTATCTGGGCCAAGGCCTCAGCCATCATCTTCTGATTCACCCCGCACAGGTTGGCCACTTTGTTCTGACACTTGTGGTGGACGTTCATTCCACATTCTGACGGAGAGAAGAGCAAACGTCAGAGCTATTGTGCTAATAACACCGGTACAGGGCAAGGGCTGCTTTCTAAGATACTCTGTTCTGCTGGAACTTTCAGACAATCTACAGGAGTTAGAAGCAACTGTTGGATGTCTATTGCCACACTGCTTTTTAGCCGTATCAACAGCCTCTACTTCCTCAGAGGCTAAAGAAGTTCAGCATGCCCCCATTGGCCCACACCAATTTTAATCAACGCCCATAAACTCCACCATCCCTGGATACACAACAGCCTGGTATGGAAACAGCTGTGCAAGTGACTGTAAGAAACTGCACAGAACCAGGTACACAACCCAGTCCATCAGGGAAATCAGTCTATGGACTCTGTCTATGCTACTCCCTATGTTGGGAAAGCTGCCGATATAATTAAAGACCCTATCCACCCCAGATATTTTTTGTTCTCCCTTTCTTATCGGGCAGAAGATACAAAAGCCTGAAAGCACTTATCACGAAGCTCAAGAAAGACATCTGTCCCGCTGCTATAAGCCTTTTGAATGATCCTCTAGTACAAAGAGATGGACTCTCGACCTCACTATCCACCTCGTCATAATCTTGCACCTTATGGTCTGCCTTTGCACTGCACTTTCTCTGTAACACCTCACTCTGCATCCTGTTACTACTTTACCCTTGCACTACCTCGATGTGCCGATGTGATGAGGTGATCTACGAAGTCGGCATGCAAAACAAAGATTCTCACCGTATCTCAGAACATGTCAGAATCGGATTTAATATCACCATCATGCCATGAAGTTCATTAACAGGGTGGCAGCAATACAATGAAAAACATGATAAATAAATATAAAAAAAACTGAATTACAGTAAAAATATTAAATAGTTAAGTTAAAATAAGTTGTTCCAAAAAAAAACCAGAAATCAATAATGTCCATTTCGAAATCGGATGGCAGAGGGAAAGAAGCTGTTCCTGAATCGCTGAGTGTGTGCCTTCAGGCTCCTGCAATAACTCAAGCAACCAAATACCCATCTCCCAATGATCTGTTTGGTTATCTTCTATGGACTTGCATTTCCAAGTTCACAATAAAGAGAGGACACACTCATGCTCCATTAGTGCTGGTGATAAAAGACCGAGTTTCCCACTTTCCATAAACCTTAAACTTGAACACGATGTGAACTGGAGCTTGCTTATTTTTGCTCCATGCACTGAGATGTAGTGAAAACCTCTTGGCTGTATACATTCAGATTACGTCACTTGTTCATTCCTAAAGCCGATATAGATCAGTGGCAGATATGAGTGGAGAAATGGAAGACGGGGATTAATCCAGGCAAGTGTGAAGCGTACATTGGGAGATCAAATACACACCATTTATGGCAAAACTCCAAACATGTAGTCATGTACAGAAAGATCTTAGGGTCCATATCCATAGCTCTGTGAAAGCGCCTGAACAGGAGGCAAAAAAGGTGTTTGGCATGCTTGATTTTATTAGTCAAGGCACTGAGTTCAAGAACCAGCTTTATAAAACTCTGCTTAGGTTGCATTTTGAGTATTGTATTCAATTTTGATGGCTCAGAAGGATGTGGAGGCCTTGGAAAGGGTGTGGAAGCGTTTTATTGGGATGCTGCCGATATGTACTATAACAGGAGGTTGGACAAACTTGTTTGATTTCTCTGGAGCGGCAGAGGCCCAGGGGAAGTCTGATAAAAGTTTGCAAGATTATGAGACGCATACACAAAAGTTGATAGCCCGTATTTTTTCCATGGGTGGTAATGCCCAAGACTAAAGGGTATGCATTTAAGGTAAGGGGGGAAAATTCAAAGGAAACAATAGTGATTCTTGAAAGATCATTACTAATGCCTCCACAACCTCTTTAGCTACCCTGGGGCATAGTTCATTTGTCCTAGGTGACATATCTACTTGTAGACCTTCCAGCTTCTCAAGCACCTTCTCCATAGTAACAGCAGCTGCACTCACTTCTGCACCCAGACACTTTCAAATTTCTGGCATACTGCTAGAATCTTCCACGGTGAAGTCTGATGCAAAATACTCATTATGTTTATTCACTATTTCTTTATCTCCCAGTACTACCTCTCCAGCGTCATTTTCCAGTGGTCTAATATCCAAATCTCGCCTCTCTTTTACTCTATATACATCTGAAAAAGCTTTTGATATTCTTCCTGGGATTTTTGGCTCGCTTACCTTCATTTTTAATCTTTTCTCTTCTTATGCTTACTTTAGTTGCCTTCTGATGGTTCTTAAAAGCTTCCCAATCTTCTAACTCCCCACTAATTTGTGCTCTGTTGTATGCCCCCTCTTTTGCTTTTATGGTGTCTTTGGTTTCCCTTGTTGGTCATGGTGGCATCATCCTCCCTTCATCTTTGGGATGCATCTATCCAGTGCCTTCCAAGTTGCCTCCAGAAACTCCAGTAATTGCTCTTCTGCCATTGTCCCTGCTGGTATCCCCTTTCAATCAACTCTGGCCACCTCCTCTCTCATGCATCTGTAATTCACTTCACACCGCTGTAATACTAATACAACTGTCTTTATCTTCTCCCTCTCAAAAAGCAGGTTGAATTCTGCCATATTATGATCACTGCCTACCAAGAGTTCTTTTACCTCAATCTCCCTAATCAAATCTGGTTCATTACACAACACCTAACCCCGAATTGCTTTTCCCTTAGTGGGGGTAACTGGGGGTTGCTCTAAAAAGCCACCTTGTAGGCATTCTACAAATTCCCTCTCTTGGGATCCAACTCCAACCTGCCTGCATTCTGAAATCTCCCATGACTGTCGTAACATTGCCCTTTAGCCATGCATTTTCTATCTCCCATTGTAGTCTGTAGCCCACACTCTGGCTACTGTTCAGGGGTCTGTATATAACCCCCACCAGGGTCTTTTTACCTTTGCTGCTTCTTAAATCTACACACAATGCTTCTACATCTTCCAATCCTTTATCACTTCTAAGAATTTGATTTCATTTTTTTTAACCAACAGACCTACCCCACCCGCTCTGCCCACCTGCCTGTCCTTTCGATACAGTGTGCAGCCCTGGATGTTAAGCTCCCAACTATGATCTTCTTTCAGCCACGTCTTAGTGATGCCCACAATGTCGAACCTGCCAATCTCTAACTGTGCTACAAAATCATCTACCTTATTCCGTATACTGTGCGCATTCAAGTATAACACTTCCAGTCCAGAATCCATCATCCTTTTCTATTTTGCACCTATGATACACTTCATCTCATCCCACTGATTGCAATGTCATCCTTTCATCGTCCTGTCCTTCCTAACAATCTCACCAGACACTTCATCTACTTGTATACCAACTGCCCTTTCCTCAGCCCTATCACTCCGATTCCCATTTCTCTGCCAACTTAGCTTAAACCCTCCCCAACACTCTAGCAAGCCTGCCCACAAGAACATTGGTCCCCATCGGGTTCAGCTGTAACCCGTCATTTTTTTTTTAAAAAAAGAGACAGGTCATTCCTTCCTTAGATGAGATCCTAATGATCCAGAAATCTGAAACCCTGCCTCCTGTACCACCTCCTCAGCCACTCATTCATCCATCCCATCATCCTATTCTTGCCCTGACTAGCACGTTGCACTGGGAGTAATCCAGAGATAACTACTTTGGAGGGTCTGTTTTCAGCCTTTTCCCAATGATGAAATAGAGGCTGACAGAATTTGGAACATAGAACATTATAGCTCAATATAGGTCCTTTGACCCACGATGTTGTGCCAACCTTTTAACATACTCTAAGATCAATTTAACTCTTCCCTCCTACATAGCCCTCCATTTTTCTACCATTCATGTGCCTACCTAAGAGTTTCTTAAATATTGATAATGCATCTGCCTCTACTATCATCCCTGGTAGCGCGCTCTACACACTTACAACTCTCGGTGTAAAAAACTTACCCTTGACATCTCCTCTAAACTTCTCTAATTACCTTAAAACTATGTTGTCTTGGTACTGATGGACAGATCATCTACGACTGAGCTCCACCCGGAGTATATGCATCTCTGTGACACGGCTACACCTGTACTGTGTTTTACTCTCCCTGAACCTGAGGTAATCCAGAAGTCTGACACCAGTGCTGAACTTGTCCCAAGTCCGTCACTCATACAGCATCGACAGGAGGGGCTGCCTCAAGAAAGCGGCATCTACCATCAAGGATCCCCACCATCTGGGCCATTCCATCCTCTCACAGCTGCCTTTGGGCATGAGGTACCTTTGATCAGCAAGGCTGTCCTTTGGTTACAGGGAGAAGGGGTTTGAGAGGGACTGAAGGGCGTACAGACTCGAAAGGCCGAATGGCCTGAGTGGGCTCCTATGTCTTATGGTTTTAGAGCCATCAGATTCTTGACCTCACCTGCACAACCTTAACTCTACCTCAGTAACAATACCTCTTGTACTAGCGTGGACTTGCCTCTGATTAGGGCTTGTTTTGCATATTTTATTCTTCACTGTCCCGTAAGTGTATCAGTTAGGTTCTGTATACTGTCTAAACCTGTATGTCTGAGATGCATCTACAAGTTTGTCACTGTAACTGTACTTGTGCAACAATGAACTGGAGCTCGGCACTGGCATTGCTCAGTGACCTATGCTGCCTCCCAGCTAAGCAGGGGCTCAACTTAAAGATCTTCAGCCATCTTTTCAAATCTTTGACTGGCTTGTCAACGCTTACCTCCACGCCTACAGAAGCCTGGGCATTTGTGGATCAGGGGTAAAATTTTCACCTGCTATATGGGAGACTCGAGTTCAATTCCCAGCCAATGCGATAGGATCTCTTTTGAACTTGCACTTTGTTAACTTGCACTGCACTTTCTCTGTAGCTATTACACTTCATTCTACATTGTCAGTTTTACCTTTTCTAGCTCAATGCAGAGTGTAATCAGCTAATCTGTATGAACAATATGCAAGACAAGCTTTTCACTGTATCTTGGGACATGTGTGACAATAAGATCATAAGACATAGGAGCAGAATTAAGCCATTCAGTCCATCGAGTCTGCTCTGCCATACCATCATGGCTGATCCTAGATCACACTCAACCCCACACACCTGCCTTCTCCCCATATCCTTTGAAGCCCTGACTGATCAGGAAACGATCAATTTCCACGTTAAATATACCCACAGATTTGACCTCCACCACAGTCTGTGGCAGAGCATTCCACAGATTTACTACTCTCTGGCTAAAAAAAAATCTTCCTTACCTCTGCTCTAAAGGGGTGTCCCTCAATTTTGAGGCTCTGCCTTCTAGTTCTGGATACCCCCACAATAGGAAAACATCCCTTCCACATTCACCCTATCTAGTCATTTCAACACGGTAGGTTTCAATGAGATCCCCATGCATTCTCCTAAATTTCAGTGAGTACAGGCCCAAAGCTGCCAAACGCTCCTCATATGTTAACCCCTTCACTCCTGAAATCATCCTCATGAACCTCTTCTGGACTGTCTCCAACGACAACACGTCCTTTCTGAGATATGGGTCCTAAAGCTGTTGACAATACTCCAAGTGCGGCCAGACTAGGGTCTTATAAAGGCTCCGCGTTACAGAATGCCTCCCCAGAGCTTGCTGCTCCCAACCAGGTCTCCCCTTCCCACTCTCAGTCAACAGCACAGAACCATATCAGAATCAGATTTATCACTCACGTAAGTTATGATTTTTTTTTGCGGCAATTGCTAATGTACTGAGCAAGAGCCTTTGGCTCTCTTACACAGATGAACCAGTACGCATAATAAACCAATACCAATAGCTTCCATCACGCAGGAAGGTATAAAAGCCTGAAAGCATGTTATCACCAGGCTCAAGGACAGAGTCTATCACTGTGTAAGATTATTGAACAATCCCCTGGCATGGCAAGATGGACCCTTGACCTCACAATCTACCTCATTGTGATCTTGCACCTGACTGTTTACATGTACCGCACTTTCTCTGTAGTTGTTACACTTTATTATTTTAGAACATAGAGCACTAAAGCACAGTAAAGGCTTTTCAACCCACGATATTGAAATAGGTTAAAAGGTCAGCACAATAAGGCCTCCTACATTGCCCTGCATTTTTCTGTCATCCACGTGCCTGAGTTTATTAGATGTTCCTAATTTATCAGCCTCTACCATCACACCTGGCAGGGCATTCCAAACACCCACTATTCTCTGTGTAAAACCCTATCTCTGATATCCCCTCTATGCGTTCCTTCAATCAGCTTGAAATTATGCCTCCCCCCCCACCCCCGGTATTAGCTATTTCCACTCTGAGGAAGAGTCTGGCTATCCACTCAATCTATGCCTCTTATCATCTTGTACATCTCTATCACATCACCTCTCATCCTCCTTCACTCCAAAGAAAAAGCCCTAGCTTTCTTTTACCTTGTTTGACCTCAGTGTACAGTGTAATGATCTGAAATGTATGACCAATATACCTCTTTTAGGGCATCTATCTAATTCTGGCTTCATTATTTCTTTAATATCCATGGTTTGCCACCCGTGCCCGAGTCTTAAGCTCTGAATTCTCTCCCTAAACCTTTCCACTTCTCTTTCTGCATCTTGGCAACCTTAAAACTTCCTTCTGCCACAATAATGTCACCCTGCCTTGCCATTAGCTCCGTTATATCACGTCAAGTTCCTGTTAAAGGGAGCTGTGAAGGAGAGGCTGGGAGCAGCAGAGGAAAAATTCCCAGTGGATCGCAGACAGGAAGGCATGACCTGTGCATTTACCTTCGCACTTTAACCCTTGCCTTGCAAGGCCCCAGAGTAGCGTTCCACAGTGCTCACAGAAAGTTGGGCTCTTGTAGTTGTAGACTTTAAACCTGTGCGGCATGTCAATTTTAAACCTCTCCTTGTGAAACTGGAAGGCAAAGGAAAATATTGGTGGTTAGTGAAAAGCCCTGATGAAGAGAGAACATGAGTTGAACATAAAGTGGAACGTTTCACAGATAGATAAGGACAAGATAATATTTGGGCTTCTATGGCTGACTCAAGCAGTTGTGCTAGCTACCGAAAACACGGTAGAGTCATTGGAAACACTGAGCTGTCTTATTAAGCTTGATTTGAGAATCCTAACACCAGTTAAAGCTTCCACTGCCAAATGTCACGGACTGTTGATTGAGAAAATACTTTCCAACCACTCGAACAATCTAGTTCCACTCCCACAAGCTAAACACTGCCATCACAATCGCTGCAGAAAGAAGACACCAAGTGTAATGAAAATCTGCAGAGAGGGAGAAAGTCTTGAGAACCCTTAGTAGGTCAAGTCAGCATCAATGGAGACAGAAGTGCAGGCAATACTTCAAGCTGATGAACTTAACCTCTCTTGTTTATAAATGCAGTGACCCTCCAATGCTGCCTATTAATCTGTTAACTGTGAGTTAAAGCTTACTGACTTGGAACAATGTGCCTGTCTACATCAATGGTGTTGACGTTGAGATGGCTAAGAACTTTAAGTTCCCTGGAGTGAACTTCACTGATAGTCTAAGATGACCAAGAGAGCTCACTAATGTCTCTAATAAAGAAATTCAGTGTGTCCCCATTGATCCTTACCAATGTTTACCAGTTCACCAGAGAAAAGCCTGCTATCTGAATGCACAAGTCACCTAGTTGCAAATGAATCTGAAGAGTGTTGTGGACACGGCTCAGCACGTCTTAGGAACCAACCTCCACTCTAAGGACTCTGCCTATACTTCTTGCTGCCTCAGAAAAGCAGCCGGCATCATCAAAAATCCCATCCACCCCGGACATTCCCTCATCTCCCCTGTCCCATCGGGCAGAAGATACAGAAGCTTGAAAGCACGTACCACTAGACTCAAGGATGCCTTCTATCTCACTGCTCTAGACCCTTGAATGGACCTGTCGTAGGATGAGATGAACTTTTGTCCTCGCGATCTTGCACTTAATTGTTAACCTGCACTGTACTTTCTCTGAAGCTGTTACACTTGATTCTGCATTGTTAATTTTATCTTGCTCTACCTCAATGTGTAATGATGGGATCTTCTGAATAATATACAAGACAAACTTTTCACTGTATCTTGGCACAGGCAACAATAATAAAACAATACCAGTACCAACAGCATCCCTGACAGTGTGTTCCAGTCACCCACCACTCCCTGTGTAAAAAAACCTACCCCCATCATCTTCCCTAAACTTTCCTCCACCCAGCTTGAAAGGATATCTTCTGGTATTAGCCATTGTCTGCCTGGCAGTCCAACCTATTGGTACTTGTCTAACAAGTCAACTCCCTCCTCCTTCACTCCAAAAAGCTCTCTCAAACTTTTCTTTTGTTCCTTTGTTTGTTTTGTATTACATAAAGTGCAGTGACAATAACACAAAGGAGCAGAATTAGGCCATTTGGCCCACTGAGTCTGCTCTACCATTTCACCTCCTCATCTTTGTTTCAAAGCAGGGGTTCGCAACTTTTTTAATGCCGTGGACCAAGGGGTCCATGGATTTCAGGTTGGAAACCCCTGTTCCAAAGGGACGTCCTTGTTCTGTACTGGAACTGTGAGGTGAAGGCTTCCAGTTCAATTGCATTTTGCTGGATCAGTGTGGAGACCGAGTCGGAATGTGCATGATAAAGGAGCGCCCTTTCAAACAGAGTCATTCAGCCCCACTGTCACAAGGATCGTTACAGGCAATCTTCCCTACCAAATGCAATAAGCATATACAACAGTTCATCTCTGTGTGACTTGAGAACACATAAGGCTCTGCCTTATTATTTCATACATTATTGCATATTGGTAAATTATTATTGTGTATGTTATTATTTGTTCTTTATTAGTTAATATTGTTATTATTATATTTACTATGATTAAATTTATTATTATTTTTCCTAATTGTGTTTTTAAATGTTGCTGCTTGGGGTCCTACTTGGGATGAATAAAGTATTTATTATTATTAATTCACATCACCTTTGAGAAATAATTGCTGGTTAGTGTGTGTGTGTGTGTGTGTGTGTGTGTGTGTGTGTGTGTGTGTGTGTGGAGTTTACATGCTCTCCCCATGGGTGCCCCCTATTGGGCACGCTATGTTAGTGCCAGAATGTGCTGCCCCCGGCAAATATAACCATAGAACACTACAGAACAGAAACCAGGCCCTTCGGCCCTTCTAGTATATGCCAAAATCTTATTCCATTAGTCCCATTGACCCGCACCCAGTCCATAACCCTCCAGACCTCTTCCATCCATGTATCTATACAATTTATTCTTAAAACTTAAGAATGAGCCCGCATTTACGATGCCAGATGGCAACCTGCTCCACACTCCCACCACTCTCTGAGTGAAGAAGTTCCCTCTAATGTTCCCCCAAAACCTTTCCATTTTCACCCTAAAGCCACGTCCTCTCATATTTATCTCTCCTAATCTAAGTGCTGTGCTGTGGAGTTCATTTACATCTCTGGTCAAAGACCAATATATTCTTGCCTCTGAATGGGTCAAGTACTCTGGAGTTTAGGAGAAAGATGAGCGGTTTCTTTAAAACATATGAAATTCCTGAAATACAGAGTAAATGCAATAGGAGTGACTTCCCAGGCTGGGTTATCTAGGGCTCGGGTCACAATCTCAAAATCAGGGCTCGGATATTCAGAGCAAAGGTCAGAGGAAATATCTTCACCCAGAAAATAATGAGTATTTAAAATTCTGCACCAAGAGGGCTATAGAGGCTGAGTCACCAGAGAGAGGTGGATATTATCGTTGGATATTAAAGGAAAGAGTGTGGCCACCGGGTAAATGATGAGCCCCGCGAGTTTTGAACGGTGTTGCAGGCACAGCAGGTCAACTGAGCAGCTCCTGCTCCCACATCTTATGTTACAGAACAGACTGCTACAGATCATCACATCAGATCGTTAACGCAAAGGACGCATCTCACCCAATGCGCTAATGTACACGTGATCAATAAATGAACTCAAATTTGAGTCTGGATCCTCCAGTTTCATCTCACATCTCAAAAGCGTACCAGTTAACCAGCTAACAGGCTGCTTGAAATTGTTCCTGGTGTGTAAGAGAGTGGTAGAATCTGAGGGGACAGGAACGCGGACAGATCAGTGTAGGATTAGAGTAAGTGGCGATCAATAGTTAGTGGTTCATTCCTCAATGACTCTGTTTAGTTTAAACTCCAGGGAAAAACATCCCATCATTATGCCTTACTAATTCTAACACACAAGACTTTCTCACAGCTGGGTTTGAATACATACAATTGTCTCCCTGCTGTTCACAGCAGACCCTGTGCACTTGGCGATGATCTTATCAATGCACTTCTTGTGAATCGCAGCATTGCACTCTGGAAGGTGGAAGCACAGCAGAATTAGACCATCAAAATCACTATCCAAACCTTTCCTGCAAATACTCGGAAGCTGAAAGCAACTTACGTCTGCACTGGTATCCTTGTTTATTCAGCCCCCTAAAAGAAACAAGAATAGGTAGATTTTAACCTGTCGGTCCATAAACCACAAGGAGCTAGGACCAGGAATAAATGGGGTTGGTTCTTCAAGCCTATCCCACCATTTGATACCAATCACAATCTAGTCCAGGCCTCAGTTCTCATTTGCCACCAACCCACTGATCTTTCGAAAGAAGAGCAGGTCAAAGGAGCAGAATTAGGCCATTCAGCCCATCGAGTCTGCTCTGCCATTTCATCATGGCTTGTTTATTAAACCCTTCAACCTCATTCTCCTACTTCTTTCCTGTCACCTTTGACACTTGCTGATCAAAAAATAACCCAATATACCAATGACCTGGCCTTCAGAGCCAATGAATTCCACAGATTCACCACCCTTCGGCTAAAGAAACATCACCTACCTCTTCTTTAAATCCCACTCATGATCTAGACTCCGCAACCCTCTGAGGTAAACAGACCCAGAGATTCACCACCCTTCATGAGTAAACGCATAGAACTGAATAATACACCACAGGACCAGGCACTTCTGCCCACAATGTAAATGGTAAACTAAACAAATCTCTTGTGCCTGCACAGTGTCCACATCGCTCCATTCTAAAATTCATGGTAGCGTAATGGTTAGAGTAAGGCCATCACAACACCAGCGACCCGGGCTCAACTCTGCTGCTCTCTGAGAGGAGTCTGTACGTTCTCCCCATGACAACATGGGTTTCCTCTGGGTGCTCTGGTCTCCTCTCACATTCCAAAGGGTTAGTAGATCAATTGGTCACGATTGTAATTGGGCAACTCTGTCTTATTGGGCCGGAAGGGCCTGCTACCATACTCTCTCTCTCTAAACTAGAAAGAAAATTAAATTAATCATGCCTATCTAAGAGCTCCTTCAATGCCTCAGTTATATTTGCTTTCATTACCATCCCAGGTACTCACCCTTCTCTGTGTAAAAAGCAACTTGCCCTACACACCTTTGAATGTATCCCCTCTCACATTCAAAGCATGCCTTCCAGTGTAAATATTTTGATCCTGTGGAACAGATCCTGGCTATCTTCTACACCAACACCTCTCATATCTTATAAACTTCTATAATGTTTCCCTATGAGTTCTTATTGTCCTTAGTTTTAAATGACCCCCTCCGTAACATGCAACAACATCCCCTCCTCAGAGACTCTTACACTAGTGAAAGCATGTCAAGATCCACCCTGCCAAGCCCCCGCTCTCTTCAGCTGACCCCGTGAACTTAAGCCAACCTCTGCCCCTTTACACCGATCAACCGGAAGGTTCATCACCGCGTTTACAATGTAGCGCAAGTGTAAAAGGTGTACCAAACAAACTCGTGGCAGACGGAACAGAAGGTGGGCTGTGGGAAGAAGGTGGCGATGAACTCGTGACACTTGACATTGTGAACTTTGGCCTGTTTGATGGCTCCTCTTCGTTGGCGCAGAGCGAACAAGCCTTCAGTTTCACTTTCCCCATTCTCCTTGTTTTCTGTTGGGAGAAACAGACACAGCATCACACCACCAGCTTCAGGATCAGATATTACCCCTCAACCAGAACCAGAGGGGTTAACTTCACTCAACCCAACACTGAACTAGTTCCACAACTTATGGACAACCTATGGACTCACTTTTATGGACTCTACAAGGAAACAGCATTATGAAGGACCCCATGCACCCCTCATACAATCTCTTCTCCCTCCTGCCGTCTGGGAAAAGGCTCTGAAGCATTCGGGCTCTCATGACCAGACTACGTAACAGTTTCTTCCCCCAAGCTATCAGACTCCTCAATCCCCGAAGCCTGGACTGACACCTTGCCCTATTGTCCTGTTTATTAATTATTGTAATGCCTGCACTGTTTTTGTGCACTTTATGCAGTCCAGTGTAGGTCTGTAGTCTAGTGTAGCTTTCTCTGTGTTTTTTTTATTACGTAGTTCAGTCTAGTTTTTTGTATTGTGTCATGCAACACCATGGTCCTGAAAAACGCTGTCTCATTTTTACTATGCACTGTACCAGCAGTTATGGTCGAAATGACAATAAAAGTTGATTTGACTTGACTTGATGTTCTCAATATTTATTACTTTAAAATTATTTATTCATTATTAGGTTCCTTATGGTTGTCAAGGTTGTCTTAGCCGGGGGGAGGGGTGAGTGGGTAAATGAGTTCCCACTACCCTTTTAGATGCTTCCAATGGCATGCGTCTCAATAGCCTCTGATAACCAAATCCAGCTCTTGACTTCATGTGTGGCTTAGTCACTAAGCCCGGTGGAATTGTTTCTACTGACCGGCGAAGAGGCAAAGGCAGATTACTGGAGTCTTAACACCAGCCGCTCTGGACAGATGGGGCTCATCAGCTGAGGTTATCATCTACGGAAAGGAAGACTCTGTTCTCCAACCTCCACTGCTTTGCAGCTGCACCTACTCATGGGGAAGGCTTTGGGAGTAAACCTCGAGGAAAATCCGGTGCTGGAGTCTCTAAAAGTTCTACGTTGAGTTCAATGATGACTGGCAGATCCTGCGATGCCACTGGTGCCAAACTGTACTGGTGTTTCGTTAAATTCATCAGCTACATGGAGAGGGTGCATGGGCAACAGCTTGTTCTTTATACCCTACTGTCCTGGCTCGCTTATATAGAGACAACCAGGATACAACGTTCAATGGTCGGCCTTGACCAATGGAAGCTTCTTCTATTATTATTTTTTCTTGCTTTTGCATTTGCGTAGTTTGCTGTCTTTTGCACAATGATTGTTTCTCTGTATTTGTTTTGTGCGCTTTCATTGATCCTATCGATTTTTTTTTCACATTTACTGTGATCAGCCACACACCACACTTTTACTTTGAACTTTGAGAGCTGCAGCTTAGGTGTTGGAGGCAACTACGTAGCGTAAGACTATAACCACGAAGGAGCAGAACTGGGCCATCCAGAACACCGAGTCACTTCCACCATCATGGTTGATTTTTTATTCCTTTCAACCCCATTCTCCCCACAACCTCTGACTAATCAAGAACCTATCAATTTCTGCTTTAAGTATACCCAATGATTCAGCCTCCACAGTGTCTGTAGCAATGTATTCCACAGATTCACCACCCACTGGCTAAACCCACCACCCTTCTGATCTCTGTTCTAAAGTGATGCCCTTCTATTCTCTGGTTTTAGACTCTCCCATCATACGGAGCATCTCCTCCATGTCCACTCTATCTAGAAGGTGATATTGCGAGCCAACCTCCCCCTCAGTGATAATCACATACAGCCAACTGCGGGAATCAGGCCACTGGGAAGGCTGGTACTCAAAAGCAAGAAGTGCAATGTTCAAAGTAAAACTTTATCGAAGTACCTATATGTTATCATATACTACCTTGAGATTCATTTTCTTGCAGACAAATAAAGAGAAACAACACAACTTACGAAAAACTAAAGACCGATACACAACGTTCTGCCATTACACACAAAGCTGGAAGAACGCAATGAGTCAGGCAGCATCAATGGAGGGAAATGAACAGTCGACACTTCATTCCATTCCATCTTTTTGCAGTTACTATAGGGCCAGGACACTACCAGGTTCAACAACAGCTGCTTCCCTTCAACCATTCTCTTTTTGAACCAACTGGTACAACTTTAGTCACTACAGTTTCACAACACTTTGACCGCTTGGAACTAAAATGGACAGTTTTCTCTTTGTCTAATTGCTTTCTTGTGTAGAGAATTTGTTTTATTTTTGTTCTGAATGCTGCCTGTATGTCCTTGTAATAATGCTGGTTTCAATTGAACCTGTGCAGACATGTGCTTGTGCACGTGACAAGGGTGGTTCCGTAGCGTAGGGGTTAGTGACACACTCTACAGCACCAGCTGTAAGATCGGGATTCAACTTCCACTGCCGTCTGTAAGGAGTTTGTACGTTCTCCCCATGACTGTCTGGGTTTCCACTGGGTGCTGAGGTTTCCACCCACAGGTTGCTTTTAATTCTTTCCCACTACCAAAACCTAAACCTCTGATTTGGTCTCCCCCACCCTGGGTAAAAATAGTTACCGCTCACCTTGTCTGTGGGTAAGATGAATTTCAGGGTCGCATACTTGCATACGCAGTTTGATAATAAAAGTATTTTGTATCTTTAAATCTGTGCTCACCATATTTTAAAACATTTCTACAAAATCTCCCCTCATTCTCTGAAATTCCGAGGAAGAAAAACCCAGCCTGGTCAACCTCTTTGTATAACTCAGGCCCTCGAGTCCCAGAAACATCTTCGTAAATCTTCTCTGCACTCTTTCCAGTTTAACCACATCTTTCCTATAAAAGAGTGACCAAAACACTCCATAGTATTCTGTGTACATACACCTTTACAAGTCACATAGAACAGTGCAGCATAGGAACAGGGTCTTTGGCCCACCATGTTCTGCTGAAATTGCTAAAAAAATTAAATCAAACACACCCAAAAATGAATCCCACCCTACCCATACAATGTCCCTATCCCTCCATCTTCCTCACATTCACGTGTTGATCTATAAGACCATAAGACAAAGGAGAAGTCGGCCTTTCGGCCCATCGAGTCTGCTCCTCCATTTCATCATGAGCTGCTCCAATCTCCCCTTTAGTCCCATTCCCCCGCCTTCTCACCATTACCTTTGATGCCCTGACTACTCAGATACCTATATATCTCTGCCTTAAATACACCCAATGTCTTAGCCTCCACTGCCGCCCGTGGCAAAAATTCCATAGATTCATCACCCTCTGGCTAAAAAAAAATTTTTGCATCTCTGTTCTGAATGGGCGCCCTGCAATCTTCAAGTCATGTCCTCTTGTACAAGACTTCCCCACCATGGGAAACAACTTTGTCATATCCACTCTGTCCATGCCTTTCAACATTCAAGATGTTTCTATGAGGTCCGCCCTCATTCTTCTAAACTCCAAGGAGTACAGTCCAAGAGCAGTCAAACATTCCTCATAAGTTAACCCTCTCATTCCCAGAATCATTCCAGTGAATCCTCTCTGAACCCTCTCCAATGTCAGCACATCCTTTCTTAAATAAGGAGCCTAAGTGTCTCTTAAAAGCCTCTAATGTATTTGCCGCTACCACCATACCAGCACATTCCAGGTATCCACCTTTCTAGGGTTGCCAGCATAGTGGATGCCTGAGAGTTGATCCACCTGCCAAGTGTCGGAGAATGACGTTGAAGGGTTTAATAAACAAGCCATGATGAAATGGCAGAACAGATTCGATGGCTCGAATGGCCTAATTCTGCTCCTTTGACTTATGCTCTCTTATAGACGAGGGATTTCACTGGCAAGAAAATGCAAATCAGAAATAAATGCAAATGCTGGAAATCTAAAATATAAGCCGAAAATGCTGGACATACTCAGAGGATGATGATGAGCCTGTGGCAAGATGTGGCCTGGTTTGGTCAGCGTTTTTATTTCAGCTATAAGATTAGAACAGGGACACAGGGGCTTGTTCTCCTTGGAGCAAAGGAGAAGTGACCCCATGGGTCCTATTGCCCTGCTCTACCCCCATAACCTGTAACTCCTCATCTCTCCCATTTGTTTGAGAGAAGCAGAGGTTTATAGTTTTGGGCAAAAGATATCAAGGATAAACTTCATTAACCATATACATGTTTTAGCAGTTTGCTAGGTGTGTTGGTCAGGGCAGGACATGCAACATTAAACAAAAACAAGAACATTAAACAATTATAAAGAAAGTTGGAGGTTAAACTACAAATATGGAATAAAATGTGCGTAAATACATAAATCCCAGCATGTATTTGCATTGTAAACAGCATTATAACAAGAGCTTAAGGTGTTTATTGTGCAATGACAGGGGCAGTAGACAGAGCGGGTGGGAGCTAACCAGAATGGAAGATCAGATTAACTGCCCGAGAATAGAAAATTATAAAATGGTGTTAAGCTTTTGTTTTAACAGGCCTGAAGTACTTTTGGAAAAAAACCTTTTGCAGAATGGGTAGTACCCACAAGGACTTCCATGTCCTGGACACATACAAGTCCCTGCAGTGATGGTTGACTGCAGCCAATGATCTGTGCTGCTGGCCTGACCATTCGCTGGAATTTTTGCATATTGTGGGAGGACAGCAATGGCTGGTGTGAGGGTGCTCTCCATGACGGCACCAGGATGGTCCGGGGAAGACTGAATTTTACCAGCTGCCAAGGGTATCAGTCGGGAATGAGAAATTCACTGCAGACTCTCAGAAGCAATCAGAAGGAAAGTGGAGAGGTAATAAGTTCTGGGTCTCTACGGATAGATCGAGGAAAGGGATTGTTCTTCCAGGAGTAACACACAGAATCCTGGAGGAACTCAGCAGGCCAGGAAAGAAATGGACAGTCAATATTTTGGGTTGAGACCATTCATCTAGACTGAAAGACAGGGGAGATAGTCAGTATAAAGAAATAAATTGGTTTATTATTTTCATATGACCCAAGGTACAGTGAAAATAATAAACCAATTTATTTCTTGCATACCATTCATACAAATCAATTCAATATAATGGTGCCTCAAGGCAGTACGAAGCACAGCAATAACAGAATCTCAGAACCAGAATCCGAATCAGCCTTATTAACCCTGGCCTATGTCGTGAAGCTTGTTGCTTGGAGGCAGGAGTACAGTACAATACATAAAAATTACTGTGAGTGACAATAAGCAATATATATTTTAAAAAGTAGAGCAAAAAGAGAGGTAGTGTTCGTGGATTCATGAACCATTCAGAAATCAGATGGCAGCAAGAAAGAAGCTGTCTCTAAAACATTAAATGCAGGAGGAAGTGTTAAGAATTACAGGGACAATTAGGTGCAAGGCCACAACCAAGGGAGACCCTGAGGTCAAAGTCCATCTTATCATATTAGGTGGAGGAAGAGCTGGCAGGTGAAAGGTGGATCTGGGTCGGTATGTGATAGGTGGATGAGGGGGAGGGAGAGTGGGAATGGCGTCAGAGCTGGGAGATGATAAGAGGTGTAGAGTGAACCTGGATCACTGGCACTGCAAGGCATCAGCTCCACTAACGGCACCAGCGTGTGGCAGTGCTTAGCAATTAAATTACCCCCCCCCCCCCCCCCAGCGCAAAATGCATCCAAGTATTCCAGGAATCTCATTGAAAGTAGATAGTTCGTGGCGGGGGTAGGAAACATTTAGAACCACTCCTTCCACAGCCACAGACGGAGAGCCATACCACTCTGATTCCACTGTCCAGCTGTTGAAACTTTAACACTCTGCTTGAGGCACACACATGCGGAAAGTCCCTGTCATTCTCACCCATTCTGCTCCGGGCCAACTTCGGATCCAGCACCATTTTCCCTCTGATCTCACTGGATTTAATTCCAATGTCCACTCTGTCGGTGTGCTTTCATCTCGAGGCTTGCCTTGCTAAGATTCATTTGCATTACATGAGACATCTAAATGGCAATTTTTCCTTTTGAAGCATAATTGCCTCTCTTTGTTTGCATAAGGGAGGAAGCAAGGATTCTAGAATTATTGAATACAGGACTGTGGAGGTATGCGCAGATTGTGGCTCTGTTACCATAGCAACCAGATGGCTTAAATTACTTAAAATGTTGGCAATTTAAGGGAGTTTCCTGGCATACACTTAAAACAAATGGCACACTGGGTATTTTGTGATGTTTTGAAGGGACAAGGCTGCTTTACTTGGTAAATTAAATACTGCTTCTGTTTGGTTTAGAGGCCTCAGTGCTGATCTTTCACCCCGTAACTGGTTGATTCAGCACTCCTGGGCTGAGAAAGGTGATATTGCTGATATTGGCCCTAGGAAGGAGCCAAATTGTTAAGTGCGGCCAATTGTTAGAATGGGAGCGTTTATGGTTCAAAGGCTCCAGCTGAGAGGATTCAGGAGATCACAAAGATCTCACTTAGAAGTAGTAGTTCAAAGTGCAAAGCAATTTTATTATCAAGATACGTATGTCACCATGAGATTCATTTTCTTGCAGGCATTCACAGAATAAAGGAATACAACAGACTCAATGACAAACCGCACACAAAGACTGACAAACAACCAATATGCGAAAGAAGACCTTTTGTGCAAATACAAACAAACAATACCGAGAATGAGTTTTGGAGTCCTTGAAATTGAGTCTGCAAGTCTGTAGGTTGTGGGGTCAGTTCAGAGTTGAGGCAAGCGAAGTTATCCACCCTGGTTCAAGAACCTGACGGCTGGAAGCTAATACCTGCTCCTGAACTTGGTGGTGCGTGGCTCCCGGTGCTCTTCCAGCGTGCAGCAGTGAGAAAAGGGCATGGTCCTAACGGCATGGGTCCTGGGTGATGGATGCTGCTTTCCTGAGAGTGTTCTTTGTAAATGAGCTCAAGCAGAGCAGGCGAGCCAGAGATTATCAGCCACGATCACAGTAAAGAACAGAGCAACCTCAAGCAGTCTGTTCCTACTTCCGACAGAGTGCTGTGATGCTGTTGAACTTTTGTTGCCATATTCCCACGTACGTTCAAGAAGAAAAAAAAACCTGAAAATTAATTCCTAGTCAGCAAAGAACCTGTACATCATAGTCCATCTGTGACATTTACCTCACGGACTTTTATTGTCACAGGTGGCTGTGGAGGCGAAGTAATCGGGTATAACTGAGGAAGTTGACAGGTTCTTGATTAGTAAGGGTGCCAAATGCTATGGGGTTGAGAAAACAAATCAGCTATGATGGAACAGCAGAGCAGATTTGATGGGCTAAATGGCCCAATTCTGCTCCAACAGTACTGTGTACAAGTCTTACGCACATACAGTATGTATAGCTCTGGTGCCTAAGATTTTTGCACAATATTATATTTGCCAATGTGGAGCAGAGAGAAAGAGTTTGCAAATCTGCGGGAGCAAAGCTTGCTGGGAACGGTGAGGGTGGAGCATTGTGGGACAGATGGCAGATGGAGTGCCAGGGCAGGAGGTAGCAAGGGTGCAGACACACCCAGCCTTGTGACACCAGGCAAGGGCACTTGATTCCAAAACAACTGGTTTATTGATAATTTCATCCCTTCCCCTTTTCCCAACCATGATTCCCCTCTCCCTGCTCTCTTCCCACTCTCAGTCCACAACAGAGACCCATATCAGAATTAGGTTCATCATCACTCACATATGTCATGACATTTGTATTTTTTTGTGGCAGCAGTACAGCGCAATACATAAAATTACTATAGTACTGTGCAAAAGTCTCGGACACCCGAGGTGGAGAAGGGGAGAATGCTGTTACCGAAGTGTGGGAGGTGCGGGAGTCTTGGGACCCATGTCACCAGGTTCAAGAGCAATCCTTGCCCTGCAGACATCGGGCTCCTGGACTGGCCTCACTCACCTCAGCTCAGAACTGACTCCGCAGCCGTGGACTCACTTTCAGAAATGCTGCAGTTCACATTCTGTGTACTACTTGTTTATTTTTTTTTAGTTTTTGCATTATTTGTCCTCTTTTTCTTGCTGGTCTTTGTTGTTGTGTGTGTGTGTGTTTTTTATGTATTCTATTGTGTTTCGTTGTGATGTGAATGACTGCAAGGAGGCGAATCTCAAGCTTGTATATGGTATACATGCTTTGATAAGAAGCATGAACTTCGAATGTTCTCGGAGAGAGTTTCCAGCAGTTTTAGATAGAAGGCGGGAGTAGCCCAAGCTAACAGAGTTTGAGATGGATAAATATCGAGACAGTACAAATAACAGAGCAGAAAATAATTGGAAACAAACAGTGAGCTGGTTACCAATTTGTTAAGTGGAAAAAAAGGTGTTAATAAAGGGCTCTAATAAAACAGAAATGTCAAGTACGACCATGTGCGTGGACCAATGTGTAAAGACAAAAATTTCACAATCTGAAGGAAACTTTCATAGGCAAATTCTCAGAAAGGTGCAAGGAACTATTTGAAATGCGTCAATAACACTCTCAGAACAGAGCAATTCAAAACATGTTTTTATGGACAAGGCTTTACTAAAGTGTGGAGACAGGTCATTCAATGCTCTAAGTAAATTTATTATCAAAGTATGCAAATGTCATAATATACCAAACTGAGATTCATTTTCTTGCAGGCATTCATAGTAGAACAACGAAACAAATTAGAATCAGTTCAAAGAAAAATGTATTATCAGAGTACAAACAACCCTGATTTATTTTTCTGCCAGCATACTTAGCAAATCTATTGAGCAGTAACTGTAAACAGTAAACCTCAAGAAATTTAAACGGTAAACAAACTGTGCAAATGCAGAAATAAATAAATAGCAATAAATAATGAGCATGAAATAGCAATATAACAGAATCCTTAAATGAGTGTAGCTATCCCCTTTTATTCAAGAGCCTGGTGGTTGAAGGGTAGCCACTATTCTTCAACCTGGTGGTGCAAATCCTGCGGCTCACGTGCCTCTACCCGTTGGCAGCAGTGAGAAAGGAGCACGGCCTGGGTGGTGAGGATCTTTGATGATGGATGCTGCTTTTCTACAGTAATGTTTCATGTAGATGTGCTCAGTGTCTGGCAGGGTTTACCCATGATGCTCTGGGTCAAGTTCACTAACTTTTGAATGATTTTCCGTTCAAAGGCATTGGTGTTCTGATGCCAGGCCGTAATGCAGCCAGTCAGCACACTTTCCATACACATCTCTAGAAGTTTGCCAAGGTTTCCAAAGACATGCCGACCCCCCGCAGACTCCTGAGGAAGTAGAGGCGCTGTTGTACTTTCTTTGCAATTACATTTATATGCTGGGTCCAGGGCAGGTCCCCTGAGATGGTGACTCTAAGGAATTTAAAGTTACTGACCCTCTCCATCTCTGATCTTCCAATGAGTACTGCCTCTTGGACCTCTGGTTTCCCCCTCCTGAAGTCTAAAATCAGTTCTTTGATCTTATTGACATTGACTGAGATGTTGTTGTTATTTCACCACCCACCCAAGTTTTCAATCTCCATCCTGTATGCTGATTCATCACCTCCTCTGATACAGTCCACAACAGTGTTGTCGTCAGTAAACTTGTATATGGTGTTGGAGCTGTACTTAGCCACACAGTCATAAGTATAAAATCAATGAAAATCTGTATACAACAGGACAAACAACCAGTGTGCAAAAGACAAGAAACTGTGCAAATACAAAAAAAACCACAAACAAAATAATAATAAATAAATATTGAGAACATGAGATGAAGAGTCCTTGAAAGTGAGTCCATTGGTTGTTGTAATATTTCAGCGTTGCGATGAGAGAAGTCGAGGGAAGTCATTGACAAATGCAGTCACTTAGAACCATAGAACATTACAGCACAGAAACAGGCCCTTCAGCCCTTCTTGGCTGTGCCAAACCATTTTTCTGCCCAGTCCCACTGACCTGCACCTGGACCATATCCCTCCATATACCTCTCATCCATGTACCTGTCCAAGTTTTTCTTAAATGTTAAAAGTGAGCCCGCATTTACCACTTCATCTGGCAGCTCATTCCACACTCCCAACCACTCTCTGTGTGAAGAAGCACCCCCCCAATGTTCCCTTTAAACTTTCCCCCCTTCACCCTTAACCCATGTCCTCTGGTTTTTTTCTCCCCTAGCCTCAGTGAAAAAAGCCTGCTTGCATCCACTCTATCTATACCCATCATAATTTTACATACCTCTATCAAATCTCCCCTCATTCTTCTACACTCCAGGGAATAAAGTCCTAACTTATTCAACCGTTCTCTGTAACTCAGTTTCTCAAGTCCCAGCAACATCCTTATAAACCTTCTCTGCAATCTTTTAACCTCATTAATATCCTTCCTGTAATTAGGTGGCCAAAACTGCACACAATACTCCAAATTCGGCCTCACCAATGTCTTATACAACCTCACCATAACATTTCAACTCTTATACCCAATACTTTGATTTATAAAGGCCGATGTACCAAAAGCTCTCTTTACGACCCTATCTACCTGTGACGCCACTTTTAGGGAATTATGTATCTGTATTCCCAGATCCCTCTGTTCTACTGCACTCCTCAGTGTCCTACCACTTACCTTGTATGTTCTACCTTGGTTTGTCCTTCCAAGGTGCAATACCTCACATTTGTCTGCATTAAACTCCATCTGTCATTTTTCAGCCCATTTTCCAGCTGATCCAAATCCCTCTGCAAGCTTTGAAAACCTTCCTCACTGTCCACTACACCTCCAATCTTTGTATCATCAGCAAATTTGCTGATCCATAACTTCATAACTAAGTTTCACTGCTGGGTGAAAGGGACATACCTGTACCAAATGCATCTTCTCCAGGAACCTCCGCACCCTGGAGAGGATGACACACAGTGAATGAACAGAGATGAGGAGGAATTTCTTTAGCCAGAGGGTGGTGAATCTGTGGAATTCATTGCCACAGATGGCTGTTGAGGCCAAGTCATCAGTGATACTTAAAGCAGAGGGTGATAGGTTCTTGATTAGTAAGGGTGTCGAAGGTAGGAGAATGGGGTTGAGAGGGATAATAAATGAGCTGTGATGGAATGGCAGACTCGATGAGCAGAATGGCCTAACATTGCTCCTATGCCTAATGGACAAATGAACTTCCCTGGTTCCCTGTGCCAGCTGAGTTCGAGCGTCTGCCAATGTTATATTGGTGAACAGGCATCGAAAGCATCAATGGAATGACCATTCAGTCTGATATCTCATCCCATTCTCAGCTGTCCTTGCCGTGTGACTGAACAAATGCACAGCAGTTAAATTGGTAGTTTGGATATCAAGGATTCCATTCAGGACAGACAGATAAAAGGGCCTGGGGTTGTAGAAAAGTCGGCAGCCTTCATCCCAAGACGGCGCTGGTGATATACGGTGATGTCTTTCGGGCAGCTCACAAAACCAGTAGATATTCTACTAGGTACATTTCTTCTGAACTACGATCACTACAATCCGCAGCCTGTAATTTCCCTCTAAGTGACATATTTCTGAACCATGTAAACAAACCGGTGATTTTATGATCTTCTGATACTTTTTATTTGCATGGTTTGTCCTCAATGGCACATTGGATATTTGTCAGTCTTGGTTATTTGTTTTTTGTGGATTCTGTTGTGTTTCTTTGTTTTGTGAGTGCCTGCAAGGAAATGATTCTCTAGGTTGTACATACTTTGATAATAAATTTACTTTGTGCACTGGTACGTTTTATGAGATGATTGTTAAAGTCCAAAGTACATTTGCCCCAAAATATTGTGGATCCTGCCTGACCTGTTGAGTTCCTCAAGCTTCTATTATATTGTTTTAAATAATAGCTGGACCATGTCTCTGCTCAATCTGGAAACCGATTCTTATGACTCATTTTGACTTTTCAACTGTGGTGTGGCTTTCTACACTTTTACAACTGCACCCTAGGCAACCTTGTGAAACAGCAATTCCTTCTCCATTGCTACACTCTGGCCTTGATACTTAATTCTCCAACTTCAGGCATCACTTCTGTGTCAGAACTGGCCATTTCTGCTAGTATATTGCGAGCAATTTTGGGCTCAGTGTCTAGGGAAAGATGTGTTGGTCTTGGAGAGGGTCCAGAGGAGGTACTCAAGAAATACTCAATGAATGAAAGCTTTTGGTGTCTTTGGTCCTGTACTAGATGTGGTTCAGAAGAAAAAGCTCGAAGTAAATTTACTAGATTCATTTTCTTACAGGCATTTACAAGACAAAAATATATGCAATAGAATTTACAAAAAGCTACATATATAAACAAAGACCGACAAACAACCAAGGTACAAACTCTGCAAATTAAACATAATTCTATTGCGGAATTTTATTGAAAACTAACAGATACTGAAAGTCCGAGATAGTGTGGATGAGGTGAGGTTGAATTCATTAATAGGAGAATGAATTTGTGGAATTCATTGCTCCAGACGGCTGTGGAGGCCAAGTCACAGTTGAAAGGTTCTTGATTAGAAAGGGGGTGGGGGGGGGGGGTTAAGGTTCCACCAGCTGTGCGAACCCTGCCCTTCTTCGGGGTGAAGCCTCCAATATGTAGCTTGGTCTGCAATTGTTTGCTTTCACAATGCCTCATGTATCTGGTTGAGGTCAGAATCACAGAGGGGAACACCAGGGAGGAAATGAATCCATTCTCTTAAAGGGAAGCAAATAATTTCCCCAGCATTCTACAGTTCTGCCCGACAGCCACAGTGAACTCAACTGGGTTGCTGTGAGCACTTTAAACCCTCAGTGGCCACTTCGGAATGGAAACTAGTGTGGTCTCCTGCTGCTGTAGCCCATCCACTTCAAGGTTCGATGCGCTGTGCATTCAGAGATGCTCTTCTGTACACCATTGTTGCAATGCGTGGCTACTTGAGTTACTGTTGCATTCCTGTCAGCTGGAACCAGTCTGACCATTCCCCTGTCTTCTTTCATCAACAAGGCACTTTCGCTCATAGAACTGTCACTCACTGGATGTTTTGTGTTTTATTTTTGCACTATTCTCTGTAAATTCTAGAAACTGTTGTGCGTGAAAATCCCAGGAGATCTGCGGTTTCTGAGATACTCAAACCACCCCGTCTGGCACCAACAATCATTCCATGGTCAGAGTCACTCAGATCACATTTCTTCCCCACCCTGATGTTTGGTCTGCACAACAACTGAACCTCTTGACCATGTCTGCAAGTTTTTATGCAATGAGTTGCTGCCACATGATTGGCTTACTAAATATTTGCATTAATGAGCAGGTGTACAGGTGTACCTGATGAAGTGGTCACTGTGTACAATACATCTGGCGGTGAGATTTGGATTGTGAACTTCCTCCCTTATTTTCACTTCATCCTTTTGCCTCTGGAATGCAGCCCCAGACCTCGCCTGCTCGGGAAACCCCCCCCCCCCCCTTCTAACTGCACCACCCATTCCCGCAGCCTACAGGCCGACTCTATATTTACACCTTCCCTAAACTCTTGCGCAGAGCTCCCCTCAACCCCTGCCTTACACAATGTCAAAATCAAACTTAACCGTTTCTCGACTTATGGTAATATGCACAAGTATCAGAACTAGAACGACAGGTGATAGGTTGAGGGTGAAATGTTTAAGGGGAATCTGAGGGGGAACTTCCTCACTCAGAGTGTGGTGCAAGCGCAGATTTAATTGACAGAAGTTTGGATAAGTGCCTGGGATTTTGTGCTGTCATGCCCTGTGACACTAAGTGCATCTATACACATACAGTGTTCAAACTTACCTGTAGCAGCATCACAGGCACACAGCATTGGAGACACAACATCCACAAAACATGTTAAATAAAAATTATTCAAATCTCATACAAGAGAGAACATGATCACAAAAGGAAACACCAAAGTGCACTGCGGTGCAAGGTGGGCATAGTCTTGCTCTGCTGAGGTGGTGATTCGTGTTTTGCTGGTTGGTTTATAAACCACATTTGAAGGGAAGTATCTGTTCTTGAACGTGGTGATGTGGGACTTCAGGCTTCTGAACCTCCTGTCCAACGGTAGCTGTGAGAAGAGGGCACGGTCCAGATGGTGGTGATCTTTGATAGTCGACATGGCCATCTTGAGCAGCACCTCATATAGATACTATTGATGGTGGGGAGAGATAAGATTGAGAGAGTCTAGAGAATACTTAGAAGGAAGTCGCTGGGACTTGAGGGCCTGACTTGTAGGGAAAGGTTGAATAGGTCAAGACTTTATTCCCCGGAGTGCAGGAGAATAAGGGGGCACTTGATGGGACCTTCTTCACTCAGAGGGTGATGAGAGTGTGGAATGAGCTGCCAGAGGAGGTGGTAGATGCAGGTTTGATTTCAACGTTAAGTTTGGGTAAGTACATGGATGGGAGGTGGATGAAGGATTATGGTCGGGGTGCGGGTAAATGGGACCAGTCAGCATAACAGTTCGCCATGGACTGGATACTGAAGGGCACGTTTCTGTGCTGTAGTGGGCTATGACTCTACTTGAAGATGTCTCTTTGACCCCCTCTGCCTTCAGAGTCCAAGTAAGCAGCAGGGAGCCTTGATGTTTCAGGTTGTGATGTGGCATGTCTTGCCCAGTACAAGTAACAACAGCAGCAGTCACTTACCACTTTGCTCCAGGAAGTACTTCACGCTCATTAGCATCCGGCCCCGCGGCTTCAAATCCAACTAAAAAACAGAGTAAGAAGATTCAATGTGGGAAGGAAAAGATGATTAAAATATTATGCGCTTTTTGCATATTTCTGCAGATTTAAAAATACCAGAGGGTAGAGAAAGGGAGGAAAGTTGAATTCTTAGCTGCTTAGGAATCTCCAAGTTCAGCCAGTTGGCCTAATATCCCCTTTTGTGCCCTGTTTGCCAGAGTTTTGATCTGATAAAGTGCCTCAATAAACTTTAAATTACAAAGGCTGCTATATTAATAAAATAATTGAAAAGTAAAAGACCGCAGATGATGCAAATCTGAAACAGAAACCAAATATGTTGTTAATACTCAGTGAGTCAGGCAGTGTTTGTGGAGAGAGGAGCTGTGTTAGGTCAAATGTAAGGAGACAGTACACTGTTAATGGCAAGACCCTTAAGCAGAGGGATCTTGTGGTCCAAGCTCAAGCTCCCTGAAAGGGTGGTTAAAAAGGCATATTGCAAAATTGCCATATGCTTTCTTAACTACTTGTTGAGCCACTGAGCTCAAAAGTCAGGAAGTTACAGACTTATATAACTCTAGTTAGGCCACATCTGGTGTATTGCATACATTATAGGAAGGATGTCAAGGCTTTGAAGAGGATGCAGAAAAGGTTTACCAGGATGCTGCCTGGATTAAAGGGCATGTGCTATAACGAGAGATTGGACAAATTTCGATTGTTTTCTCTGGCAGAGGCTGAGGGAAGATTTGATAGAGGTTTATGAGCTCATGAGAAGAATAGATAAAGTAGACAGACAGTATCTTTTTCACAGGGTTGAAATGCCTAATATTAGAGGGCATGAATCTAAGTGAGGGGGTAATTTTAAGAGAGATATGAGGGGCAAGTTTTTTGTTTTTAACACAGTGAGTGGCGGGTGCCTGGGTACTGGCAGAGGCAGATACATTAGGGACTTTTAATTAGGTCGGCACTGAATGTGAGGGAATAGAGGGATATGGATGTTGTGTAGGCAGAAGAGATGAGGTTAATTAGACATTTGATTGCTAATTTAATTGGTTTGGCGCAACATTGTAGGCTGAAGGGCCTGTTCCTGTGCTGTACTGTTCTACATTCTAACATTACAGGTTGGTGACTTTTCATCAGAAATAGGAAAAGTTACAAGACATTGGGGTCACAGAAACAAAAGGGTCTGTATTTGCTGGAGCAACACAAACTTGCTGGAGGAACTCAGTAGGCCAGACAGCATCTGTGGAGGGAAATGGACAGCTGACATTCTGGATTGAGACCCTTCATCAGGACTGGAAAGAAGGGAGACAGTCGCAATAAAAAGGTGGAGAGAAGGAGTGCAGCAAGAGCTGGCAAGTGATGGGTGGATGCAGGGAGGGGTGTAATAGGGTCAGAATCAGGTTTAGTATCACCAGTATGTGCTGTGAAATTTGTTAACTTAGCAGCAGCTGTACAATGCAATACTTGATAATATAGCAAAAAGTAAAAGAATATATATTTATGTTAAATAGTTAAATTAAAAATAGTGCAAAAACAGAAATAACATAAAAACAGCAAGGTAGTGTTCATGGGTGCAATGTCCCTTCAGGAATTGGATGACAGAGGGGAAGAAGCTGTTCCTGAATTGCTGAGGGTGTGCCTTCAGGCTTCTGTACCTCCTACCTGATGGTAACAATGAGAAGAGGGCATGTCCTGGGCAATGGTGCTCCTTAGTAATGGTCACTACTTTTCTGAGGCTCTGCTCCTTGAAGATGTCTTAGATACTACAGGGGCTAGTACCCAAGATGAAGCAGACTAATTCTTCAAGTTCTTGTAGCTTCTTTCCATCCTGTGTAGTAGCAACCCCCCCCCCCCCCCCACTGTACCAGACTCTGATGCAGCCTGTCAGAATGCTCTGCATGGCACATCTGCGGAAGTTTGAGTGTTTTCAGAGAAAAACTAAATCTCCTCAAACTCCAAATGAAATATAGCTATTGTCCTGCCTTCTCTATAGCTGCACTGATATTTATTTATTTTTAACTTATTGGGACCAGGTTAGATCTTCAGAGGTCTTAGCAATTGAAAGTGCTCACTGTCTCCGCTTCTGATCCCTCTATGAGAATTGGTTTGCGTACCGTCGTCTTCACCTTCCTGAAATTCACAACCAGCTCATGACATGTCTCATTGACATCGAGTGCAAGGTTGTTGCAACAACACCACTCCACTAGCTGGCACATCTCGCTCCTGCACGCCCTCTCGTCACCACCTGAGATTCTGCCATCAATGGTTGTATCATCAGCATGTTGAAGGATGGCATTTGAGCTGTACCGAGCCACACAATCATGGGCAGAGGGAGAGTAGAGCAGTGGGCTAAGCACATATCCCCGAGGTGCGCTGGTGTTGATCGTCAGTGAGGAGGAGATATTTTTACCAATTTACATAGATTGTGGTCTTTTGGTTAGGAAGTTGAGGATCCAATTGCACAGGGAGGTACAGGGGCCCAGGTTCTGTATCTCATCAAACAGGACTATGGGAATAATGGTGTTAAATGCTGAACTATAGTCAACGAACAGCATCCTGACATGGGTGTTTATATTGTCCGTGTGATCTAGGGCTGTATGAAGAGCCACTGAGATTGCATCTGCTGTTGACCTTTTGCACTGATAGGCAATTTGCGATGGATCCAGTAGGCAGGAGGAAGGCGAGGGATGGGAGGAAGTGGGAAAAATGCAAGGAGCTGGGAGGTCATTGAAGGAAGTGATAAAGGGCTGAAGAAGATGGAAAATGATAGGAGAGGACAGTGGACCATGGAATTAAAGGAAGGAGTTGAGGAAAGGAACCGGAGAGGGTATGTGGGTGATGGGTAGATTGAGAGGGCAAGGGAGGAGAATGAGACAGGGATAATGGGGGCTGTTGGAATAAGCGGGGGAGGAAAAGAGAGACAGAGAGGTGTGGTTACCAGAAGTTAGAGAAACTGATGTTCAAGCTGTCACATTGGAGACTATCTGCTTTGCTTAACAACAAGTACAAAATGATGGAGCAACTCAGCGGGTCTCGCAGCATCTTTGGAAAAATTCAAGATTCAAAATTGTTTAATGTCATTTCCAATACTCAAATGTAAAGGAAAATGAAATAATTGTTACTAAGGATCCGATGAAGCACAATATGATAAAGGACACAATAATAAAAAACCCACTATAAATATATATAAATAAGATAGCGTATATGCATAGATTTATTGTGCATCTACCAAGCGATGCTAGGCACGGGAGTGCCCATACATAAGATGACTGACAGGAAATGATAAAGTAGTTGTGGTTGGGCTGTGGAGGGTGGATTAGTGGGTGGAGCTGTTGATCAGTCAGCCTGCTTGGGGAGAGGAATTGTTTTTGAGTCTGGTGTCATAAAGGAGTAAAGAGTCGACACTGAGGCCTGACACACTCGATCAGGACTTCCGCATCTGCAGAATCTCCTGTTTCTGATTGTCGAACATTGTTTAGTCAATGATGATGACCTTGAACTTCTGGTTTCCTATCACGCTAATTCCCCATCTCATTTCCAGTGTCATCTCCCAGCCTTTAGCTTTCAATAATATTCCAGTCAAGCTGAACATAAGCTTCAGGTCACAGCCCTCTCTGGGATGAAGAGCCTGTTGTATACTCTATGAAAGTATGAACCCATGTGTCAGAATTGGCCTGTTCCGATCCAAGGTTATCAACTTGCAAAGGTAGCTCACTTATTCTCTCCCCACAGCCATGATCAAATGGCAGAGCAGACTTGATGGACCAAATGGTCTTATTTCCAGTGCCGGCTGTAATTTCGGATTTCACACAAGTGCAGTGCTTTGCATCTCCCTGTTCCAGCAAGACTTGCTTTTTGTTCCCGTGCTCTGTCTGCACTAACACCTCCTCCAGCTCTGATTCAACAGCCTTCATAGTCCTTACTCATCCAGTATCTTCTGGTCTCCACCCTGCTCCCCAGAGACCCCTGTGTTCGCTCCACCCCTCCCTATTCGGTATTAGGATTCCTAACAGTCCCTTGTCCTGATGAAAACCTTATTCCTTTCTCCACAGATGTTGCCTGCTGAGCATTTGCCATTTATATAAATATATTTATTGCCTAATCACCTTCCTCCCACAAACAGTTGTTCCGATGGAAGGAGAAGGGAATAGCTGTCTTGGAGCAGCTGAATGACGTGTCTGGGACAGTCACTCTCTTGCTGATTTATAAACAAAGTAGAATTTATCAGACAAAAACTTCAGCTTGTTGAAAGCCCAAACTGCCATCTAAAAAGAGTCAAAAACCATACTTAAGCTTTAATGGAATACATTTTTTCTGAATACACACACACACACACACACTTTACAGAAACTGGAGGTAGAAGCCACTCTATCACCTTCTCTGTTTGTGAACTAACACTCAGGAGTAGCTCTTTCTGCCAATTATTTGAGTTTTACAGATTCTACTGTGTATAGTATTCTAACACATTTAAATTATACTGAAAACAGCAGCGGGCTCCTGATTCATACAGTACATTGTCGGGTCCTAGTTGATTTAAACAGGCCACAAGCATTCACACTCTTCATTCATACATTTTACTTTCCTGCCTCTGTTCACTCACGCTGCGTGTGTTTCATGATCTACACTGGCTTGTGGCTAAGCAATGCCTTGATTTTCAAATTCCCATCATAGTCTTCAAATCCTCCTCTTGAGCTTTGCTCCCACTGACCGCTTTGTGCATCTTCAGCATGTTGCTGGGGAATATTGTTGGCTCTAACATTTATTCCTCACTGAGTCATGAGGTCATAAGAGATAGGAACAGAATTAAGCCATTTAGCCCATCGAGTCTGCTCTACCATTCCATCAAGGCTGAATTATTATCCCTCTCAACCCCATTCTCCTGCCTTCTCCCCACAACGTAAGAACATAAGGAATAGGAGCAGGAGTAGGCCATCCGGCCCATCGAACCTGCTCTGTCATTCGATAAGATCATGGCTGATCTGGCCACGGACTCATCTCACCTACCCGCCTTTTCCCTACAACCTTTAATTCCTCTCCTATGCAAAAACCTATCCAACCTTGTCTTAAATATACTTACTGAAGTAGCCTCCACTGCTTCATTGTGTAGAGAATTCAACAGATTCGCCACTCTCTGGGAAAAGCAGTTCCTCTTCATCTCCATCCTAAATCTACTCCCCTGAATATTGAGGCAATGGTCCCTTGTTCTTATCTACCTACCACTGGAAACAACTTTCCTGCCTTATCTTATCTATTCCTTTCATAACTTTATATGTTTCTATAAGATCCTCTTTCATTCTTCTGAATTCCAGTGAGTACAGAACCAGGAGACTCAATCTCTCCTCATAGTCTAACCCCCTCATCTCTGTAATCAACCTGGTGAACCTCCTCTGCATTGCCTCCAAAGCAAATATATCCTTCCTCGAGTAAGGAAACCAGAACCGTACACAGTACTCCAGGAGTGGCAACCTTTGGTGCCTTTGCTAATTAAGAACCTATCAACCTCCACTTTAAATTTACCCAACTACTTGGCCTCCACAGTTGTCCGTGGCTATAAATTTCACAAATTTCACCAACTTCTGGCTGAAGAAATTCCTCATGTCTGTTCTAAAGGGATCTTCTTCTATTCTGAGGCTGTGCCCTCTGGTCCTAGACTCCCCACTGGATCCGCTCCACATCCATTCTACCTCGGCCTTTCAGTATTCCACAGGTTTCAATGAGAACCCCCCCCCCCCCCCCACATTCTTCTAAACTCCAGTGAGTACAGGTCCAGAGTCATCAAACACTCATCACGCTGTACGTTATTCCTCTTATTCCTGGGATGATTCTCATGAACCTCCTCTGGAGTATCTCCCACTCCAGCACATCCTCTCATAGTTAAGAGGCTGGAAAAACTGCTCACAGTGCAAACAGTGCATTCTGACCAAACCCTTATAAAGCCCCGGCATTACAGAAAGACACAATTTGTAAACAGCCTATCAGCCACCCATTTACGCTCATCCTACAGGAAACCCATGCGGTCAGTGGGAGAACGTGCAAACTCTGCACAGAAAGGACCCCGAGATCAGCACTGAACGTGGGTCTCTAGCGCTGTGAGAAGACAACAGTCCATTAGCTGAGCCACTGTGCTGTCCCAATGACTGCCCCATCTAGCTTCAGACTTAAGCTTCCCAATTTGTAAATGCGCTCTTGGAAAAGGTCAAGACTCCTAGGAGTTTTGTAGCATTACCCTGCTGTCAGTAAAGGCCTCTCCTCTCCTCACCTCACCTGTCCTGTCCTTCTCATTTGGAAGATGAGTGAAAAGCACTGATTTACTATCAATAAATTTTGCAATAATTGTAAAGCAAATCATTGAAATGTTACCCAGACATCAGCTTTTCCTTGGTTGCGTTTACATTTCTCAGCCAGGGAATTCAGTTCCACCGTGGTCTCAGAGATCAGCTCCACTGTTTTGTCCTTGATGACAATGTGCATGACGCGGCCCTTGTTGATGTGGGCATCGAAGGTGCTGTTCCAGGGGGGGTACATGGTGGGCTTCTTCTGCATGAAGATCTGACCCTTCTCTGTGGAGAGATTGGTACACATTAAGAGTGAGCAAAGTGTCAGGTGCACAGCCCAGGCAGGGGACTGACTATAGTCTTTAAACCAGAGGAATGTTTAAGGAAGATTTATGAGGCAAACTTTATTCACATAGTTTTTTGGCTTATTGTAGTCTCCTGGAGTTGCACAGAATGGAAACAGGTCCTTTGGCCTAACTGGTCTCCATGAAGACTATGATTCCCATCAATGGCGGCATGGTAGCATAGCGCTTAGCATAATCCTCTAGAGCACCAGTGATCCGGGTTTGTTTTCGCTGCCTGTCTGTAAAGAGTTTGTTCATTTTCCCTGTGACTGCATGGGTTTCCTTCTGATTCTCTGGTTTCCTCTCCCAGAGACGTATGAGTTAGTAAGCTAGTTGGTCACGTGGATGTAATTGAATGGCAGGGACTCATTGGGCTGGAGGGGTCTGGTACTCTGCTGAATCTCTAAAATTAAAAAATAAATTCATCTGAGCTAGTCCCATTTGCCTGCATTTGGCCCACACCCCTCTAAATCTTTCCTATCCATGTGCTTTTGAAGTGCTGTTAGTTTATCTACCTCAACCATGTCCTCTGGCAGCTGTTTCTATATACAGATCACCCTCTGGGTTTAAAAAGTCACCCCCCCCCCCCCCCACCATCATGTTTCTTTTAAATCTCTCCTCTTTTCTCTCTGTTCTCTAGCTCTCGATTCCCCAAACCTGGAAAAAAGGACCGAGTTCTCCCACCCCATCTATGTCCCACATGATTTTCCAGACTTCAATAACATAACCCCACATTCTCCCACGCACCAATGAATGACGTCCCAACTTGCTCAATCTTCTCCCATGCTCTAATGAATAATGTCCCAACCTGCTCAAACTTCCTCCATAACTCAGACCCTTGAGACACAGCAACACTTTTGTAAATCCCCCATCCTCCTTCCAGCTTAATGCAACTGTTCCAAAAGCAAGGTGACCAACGTCAAATGCAGCCTCACCAACGTCTTGTTCAACTGCAATATAACTTATCCACCTGCTTGTCTATCTGTGATGCCACTCTTAGAAAACCATATATTTGTGCAGCTATATCTCTCTGTTCTAAAACACATCCAAGAGTCCAGCCGTTACTGTGAAAGTCCGGCCCTTATCTGTCTTCCCAAAAATGCAATGTCTCGCACTTATTCAATGCCAGTGTCACAAATGTATTAAAATACTTTTGCTTGCATACCATCTAGTTAGATCATGCCATATAGGAGTACACGTAGGGTAAAAAGGAAAATGGAATACAGTACATCGAGATGAAGGGTCTCGGCCCAAAACATTGACTGCTTACTCTTTTCAATAGATGCTGCGTGGCCTGCTGAGTTCCTCCGTATTTTGTGTGTGTTGCTATAGAACATAGTGTTGCAGTGGCAGAGGAAGCAGAGTTCAGGTAGACAAATACAGTGCAAGGACCATGAAGAGGTAGATTGGGATTAGCGTATGAAGAGTTTGTTCAAGTGTCTGATAAATCAGCATAGAAACTGTCCTTGAGCTGGATGGGGCGTCAGAGAGAGGTGGGGGCATGGAATGTGCTGCCAGAGGAGGTGGTGTAATCAGATATGTTAGCAATGTTAAGGAAGGCATATGAACAGGTAGGGGAATAAAGGGAAATAGACCATAAATAGGCAGATGGTACTGACATCATGGTTGCTACAGACATCATAGGCCAAAAGGCCTCTTTCTCTGCTCCACTGTTCCATGGTCCATGTTTATTTCAAGCATAGACCTTATTCATGATAAAAAATATATACAAAAGGAAGAAACAATGTAAAAACATTAACATATATTAGTGTAAACATTAAAGAGAGAGAAAGCAAAATTTCAAACAAACATTGCACCATTGCCATGACATGGAGCACTGACAGGATACCCCCTTCATTGTCTGAGGGGCTTCCCCACCCAGCTCCTGTCCCTCCATGTTTAACTGCAGAAGGAGTCCAGACTGTGCCTTTGCATTGACTCCCCTGAACCTCAGTATGAACGCCTGCAGCCTGGGTTGTGCCAGCATCCCTCTTCTCTCCTCTCACATCGGTCAGTAGATAGAAAAGCTTGAAAGCATTTACCACCAGGTTCAAGGACAGCTTCTACCCCTGTGTTATTAGCCTATCAAAATGAACAGGAGGGCTCTGGGGAGTGTTTTAGTACAGAGTGACCTAACAGTATAAATACATGGTCAGACTCATACCACTGTGGAAAAAGTTCCCCTTTAGATCCTATCCCTCAACAAATCTTTGCCTCTTTTCTTAGATACCCCTACTATGAGAACTAGCATTTTACTATTTACCCCATTCATTCCCTTCATAGTTGTATATACTTCCATCAAATCACTCTTCAGTCTCTTCCATTCCAGGGAAACACACCTAGCCTATCCGGTCTTTCTTTTTAAAAAAAGCTGAACTGCTCCGATTCAAACAACACGCTGGTAAATTTCCTCTCTGCTCTCTCCACCACCTTAAGAGCAAAGAGATAGTGTAGTAGTTGGTGTAACGCTTTACCTCACCAGTGATCGCCGGTCAGGCTTCCAGTCTTGCCGCTGCCTCTGAAGAAATTTATATGATTTCCCAAAGACCGCGTTGGTTTCCCTCCGCGTGCTCCTGTTCCCTCCCGCATTCCAAAGACGTGTGGTTAGTGTGAGGGTTAATGAGCTGTGGGCATGACGTTGGAAGTGAGGTGACACTGCTTTAGACTGTGTTGGTCTTGTGATGCATATCCATGCAGGAGTTAGTGCAAAGCTTTATGGTGCCAGTGATGGGCGGACCAAATAAACCGGCTACTGAGTGTGGAACTTGAAAGCATTTTGGAACCAAGATCAAATGGGAAAGAGCTGAGAGGCAGTGGCAGGTAAGTGATAAATGGAGGCAGACAGAGCCTCCATTTGGCCGAATCAGCATATAAGAGGGAGACTGAAAATCAGGCTGTGTGTTGCCAGAGCAACAACCTCTCACTCAATGTCAGCAAGACCAAGGAGAAGGAAACTAGAGATTCATAAGCCAGGCCTCACTGGAGGTGTATCAGAGATGGAGCTGGTCAGCAACTTTAAATTCCTTGGTGTTATCATTTCAAAGGACCTGTCCTGGGCTCAGCATACAAGTGCAATTACGGAGGAAGCACAGTATCGTCTCTACTTCCTTAGGAGAATTGGCACGACATCTAAACCTTCGACAAACTTCTGCAGTTGTATGATGGCGAGTATATCAACTGGCTGCATCACAGCCAGGTATGGAAACGTCAATACCCTTGAATAAAAAGTCCTACAAAAAGTAATGGATAAAGCCCATTCCATCATGGGTAAAGCCCTCCCCAGCACTGAGCACACCTGCATGAAATGTTGTTACAGCATCCATTATCAGGTACTCTCACCACCCAGGTCATGCTCTTTTCAGGCTGTTGCCATCAGGAAGAATATACAGCACCAAGTTCTGGAAGAGCTATTACCCCTCGACCATCAGGCTCTTGAAGCAAGGGGGATAACTTCACCCAACTTTACTTGCCCTATCATTGAAATGTTCCCACAACCAATGGGCCCACTTTCAAGGACTTTTCACCTCATGATCTTAATATTTATTTATTGTTATTATTATTATTTGTATTTGAACAGTTTGTTGTCTTTCGCACACTAGTTGAACACCCAAGTTGGTGTAGTCTTTCACTGATGCTGTTATGGTTATTATTCTATATATTTATTGAGTATGCCTGCAAGAAAATGAATCTCATGTTTGTATATGGTGACTTGGATAATAAATTTACTTTGAGCTTTGAATGAAAAAAGTACTTCACCATTAACATCGTCCTGGCTGTCTTAGATACTTAGGGGAAACAGGGAGGATGGGTTCCCTTGGAAGCCGTACAAGAGGATGTGGTCTGTGACAGACTAATTATAGGAACTGCTGACTTTTTTTTTCCCAAATTAATTTGCTGTCATTCACAGGCTGTGTGGAGGGGATGGTGAATGGGTGGGGCAAGAAATATGTGGGAGAAATGTGTTTTCAGCAAACTTTCATCCATACAAGTGTCACAATTGGGCAATAGGTCTTGGTGCTTAATTCATCAAAACTGAAAAAAATTCACTAAATAACCACGGAATATTTTCTGCACTGGTTTAACGGCCCAGAAATTAATTCCCAGGGTACTTGCACCAAATACCCTAATTAGTTACACCAGTACCACCTACATTTTTGCTGAAATACATGAATTTTAGAAGCACGGATGGTTTTGTTATTGAACAGAGGGAAACCTTCAAGCAAACATGAAAATAAAACCCCAGATGTGTGAAATCTAAAATAAAAACCATACTGTCTTCAACCTGAAATGTTATCTCCATTTCTCTTTCTGCTACTATCTCCCGATTCTCTGTTTTAGATGAGCTCACTACTCTACTCTCTCATACACATGACAGTGTGGCCAGACACAGCTCAAACACCACATATAAATTTGCTGATGACAACACTGCTCTTGGCAGAATCTCATATGGCAGCAAGGAGGTGTATAGCAGCGAATTAGATCACCTAAACTTCATTAGGAGTTTGAGGAGATTTGGTATGTCCCTAAATCTCCATAGATGTACTGTGGAGAACATTCTGAGTGACTGCCTGGTATGGTGATGCCAATGCACGGGGTGGAAAGAGGCTGCAGAGTGTCGTAGGCTCAGCCAGCTCCATCACGGGCACAACCCTCCCCACCAAGGATCATGTTTTTCGATTTCTCAAGTGCCTTCAATACTATACAGCCCTCATCGCTGAGAGAGAAGCTCCATTCAATGCAGATTGGCACTTCCGTTGTATCCTGGATAATGGACTTCCTGACTTGACAGACCACAGTTTATACGGCTTCAGAGCTGTGTGTCAAGACATTGCTATAAGCTGCACTGAGGTCCCACAGGGGACTGTATTAGCTCCCTTCCTATTAACCCTGTATACTTCGGACTAGATACAACACTGAGTCATGTCACCTGCAGAAATTCTCTGATGACCCAGCAATAATTTGGTGTATAAAGGGAGGACGGGAGGATGAATACAGGGTCCTGGTGGAGGACTTTGTCAAATGGTGCAAGCTGAATCATCTGCAGTTCAACATCAGTAAGACAAAGGAGGTGGTGATGGACTAAGCCTGTACTGCTCCCTGTTACTGTTGATGGTGAGGATGTGGATGTGGTGAGGGCCTACAGTGGAACAGGCTTAGTTCCACTGGGCTTAGTAGCAAAGCCACACATGAAGGCAAGGAGCTGGACTTGGTTGTCAGAGGCTACTTGGGACTCATGTCATTGGGAACATTTAATAGGTAGTGGGAGCTTATCGTCACTGCCATCCCCAGCTATACCAACTTCGGAGAGCTTCTTGTACTGTACAGCTACCACAAAACAACCAAACTTATAACTTAGATCAGAGATAATGAACCTGATTCTGAGCTTCTGCGCTAACGTGGTGTTCTGCTTTTGCATGCTGACATCTAATAATTTATTAATGCAATAAGATAGCACATTTAGAAAACAAGAGAAAATCTGCACATGTTGGAAACCCATAAAGTGCTGGAGGACATCGGCAGACCCAGCAGCATCTGTGGAAAAGAAGACAATCGACGTTTTGGGCTGAGACGCTTCAGCAGGACTAGAGAGAAAAAAAAAGATGAAGATTTAAAACGTGGGAGGAGGGGAGAGAAACACAAGCTGTTCAGTGAAACCACGGCGGGGGTGGGGTGAAGTAAAGAGCTGGGAAGTTGAGTGGTGAAAGAGATACAGGACTGGGGAAGAGGGAATCTAATAGGAGAGGACAGAAGGCCACGAATGAAAGAAAAGGGAGGGAGGAGCGCCAGAAGGAGGTGATGGGCGGGCAAGGAGATAAGGTGAGAGGGGGTAAAGGGGATTGGGAATGGTGAAGGAGGGGAGGCATTACAATCAGAACGCTGCTGCTTTGCAGTGAATTCAAGACTTCACTGTATCAAGAGCGCCCCATCTTCAATTAATATGCCATCAGTTCAACCTTAAACTTACATGCAGTTGACATTTTATGAAGTATCTCCTATAGCTAATAAAGAGGTCACTGAGTGCATGTCTGTGACCCTCTGCTGCTGTAGTCCATCCACTTCAAGGTTCAACGTGTTGTTCATTCAGTGTTTCTCTTCTGCACACCATTGTCGTTACACATGATTATTTGAGTTGACTGTCACCTTCCTGTCAGCTTGAACCAATCTGGTTATTCTCCTCCGAACTCTCTCATTAACAAGGCACTTCCCCCCCCCCCCCCCCACAGAACTGTCACCCCTTGAATGTTTTTTGTTCTTCACACAGTCCTCTGTGAACACCAGGGTCTGTTGTGAGTGAAAATCTCAAGGGTTCAGCAGTTTCTGAGACACTCAAACCACCACGTCTGGCGCCAACCATTCCACTCAGTTCACACTTCTTCCCCATTCTGATATTTGGTGTAAGCAACAAATTAACCTCTTCAGCATGTTTTTATGCATAGAGTTGCTGCCACATGACTGGCTGATATTTGCATTAACGAAGTGTACCTAATAAAGTGGCCCCTAAGAGTATGTCAATAAAGAGAAGTATGTAATTGATAACAGGTATAATAAAATGATACAGAACATCTTGTACAACTGCATTTTAACTCTTATACTCAATGCCCTGACTGATGAAAGCTAGCCATGTCTTCTTCACCACCATTGATGTAAATTTCCAGTTAATGAATATATTGAAGATGGAGACTGCCAGAGGTTTCAATATTAAAGGGAATCGAAGGATTCGGGGTTTGTGAAGCAGAGTGACGCAGTGGTGATAATTATTAGCCATGATCTTATTGAATTTTCACAGGGTGCTGCACGACCAGCTCCTGTTTCTAGATCCTGTACTCCTACGGGTTAGATGCCTCAAAGAGCAGATTTTGCTGTGTGGTTTATCGAAAAAAATAACAAACACCCACTGAAAGGTGAACAGTTGAGCTCCAAACATGAACGGAAGTAAAATCACGTAGATGCAGGAAGGGTGAACATTTTACAGGAGATGATGACAGTTTTGGCTATCACATGCTGTGGGATTCATTACTTACGGCTTCCTAATGCGAAAATTATTTATTTTTTATACATACTATTCCTGCAGAGTATGAATGCTTTTGAAAGAATATAAATTATTGTATTTTTGGCAAAATCTTTGGAATAATTGAAGCTGAGATATAGCCCAGGATGCGCTGGGACACATTATCAGCTGGGGTCATCGGGTGTTTCAACATCAGACACCCTCACCCAGGTGGCCCAGGCCCTGGGTTTTGTCCCAGCAGCACTGGACCACGGATCCCACCTGTTGATCCATAGCGATCTGCAGGCACGCTCAGTAGCCTCTGCGGTTGTTCTGATGGCTCTTCTCTTTACACCCCCTCTCCAGCCAAGGAGAGAGTAGGGTCTGCAGCCACCACTACGCCCCACCTCTATAAGCTCCGCCCATCTCTGGAACTGCAATACCAGCCCCTGGTACGCTCTAACGCCTCCTCGATCCAGTCTTCCCAAGACACTGTCAGCTCTACTATGACCACCTGCTTTGAAGTTTCTGACAGAATGGCCAAGTCAGGCCTCAGTAATGACGATGCAATAAAGACAGACATCTTATTTTGTTTGCAAGTATAATCTTTCTGCAAGGAAAGAAATATTTGCTTTGATGGAGGCCTCCCCTTGGTGCACTTCCTCTGCCTCGAGAAAGTATACAACATAACAAGACCATAAGGCATAGGAGCAGAATTAGGCCATTCAGCCCATCAAGTCTGCTCCATTATTCAATCATGTTTAATTTATTTTCCTCTCAGCCTTTTTCTCCCTGTAACCTTTGATGCCCTAATTAAGAATGTATCATGCTCCGCTTTGAAAATACACTATGCTAGCTTCCACAGCCACCTGTGGTAATGAATTCCACAGATACAACAAGCTCTGGGTATAGGAATTCTTCATCTCTTTTCTAGATGGACGGCTTTGTCTTCTGAGGCTGTAACTCCAGTTCTACTATAGGAAAAATGCTCCCTATGTCCACTCTGTCTAGCTTTACAATATTCAGTAGATTTCAAATGAAATTCCCCCCCCTCATTCTTCTAAACTCCAGCGAGTACAGACTCAGAGGCATCAAACACTCCTCACATGTTAACCTCTTTATTCCTGGGATCATTCTTGTGAATCTCCTCTGGACCCTCTCCAATGCCAACAAATCCTTAGATATGGGGCTTAAAGCTGCTCACAATACTCCGAGTGACGTCTGACCAATGCCTGATAAAGCTTCAGTATTATATCCTTGCTCTTATATTCTAGTCCTCTCAAGATGAATGCTAAACTTTGCATTACCTCCTTTACTAATGACTCAACCTGCAAATTAACCTTTAGGGAATCTTACACTAAATTTGCTCCCCATTTAGAAAATACTCTACACCTTCATTCCTATGACCATACACTTCTCTACACTATATTCCATCTGACCCTTATCTATCCATTCTCCAAATCCTTCTTCAGACTTCCTGCATCACCACTGCTACCTGTCTTGGCACTGTCCACAAAGCCATCAATTCCATCAACCAGATTATTAACATAATGTGAAAAGTAGCGGACCCAGCACAGGCCCCTGCGGAACATCACTAGTCGCTGGTAGCCAACCAATAATGAAAGACTCCTTCCACTCTGGACGTTCTCTCTTCTACCTCCTTCCATCAGGCAGATGCAAAAGCTTGAGAACACAGAGCACCAGGCTCAAGATGAACTTCAATCTCAATGTTATCAGTGACTTGAATGGACCTCTAGTACGATGAAGGCAAACTCTCAACCTCTCACTCTCTCTACCTTGACACGGCCTTCTACCCTATTGTCTACCTACACTTCATTCTGCATTCTGTTACTATTTTTTTGTGTTACCTCAACATACCGTTGTTTTGAAATGCTAAGCCTGGATCTCACGCCAAAACGGAGCTTTTCAGACTATGGCAGTACATGTGACAATAATAAACCAATTTCCAGGTTACTTTGCCAAATGTGGTCCTGAGGGATTCCGGGAATGATCCCATCATGGAAAAAATGATGGGTCCAAAGAAGTTGCCATGGCAACTGACTGAGCAAGGACACTCTGAGGATCTACACTGGCAGCTGGTGTTTAGAACTGGCCTCTGATAACAAAGGGTGCTTTTTCTGCAGCCATTTTAAGCAAGATACCGAAAGTGGAGATTCCGCGAATTTCATGGATGCTCAGTTCAGTGCTTAAGTTTTATTTGTCGATTTTATTTCGAGATAGAACATGGCAATAGGCCCTTCCAGCCCAATGGGCCCGAGCTGCCCAATTGCACTCATGTGGCCAATTACAGCATCGTAGCTGTTAGCACAACAGTTCCCAATTTCAGCCATTGCAATTCAATCCTGCCTGTGTGTGTAAGGGGTGTGTAACCCAGTATGTTCTGGGAGAGTCTCCTCCCACGTTCCAAAGATGCATGGGTTAGGGTTAGTAAAGTGCAGGCATGCCTCCAGCACGTCCTCAGAATGTGTCTATTGTTGACGCAAACGATGCACTTCACTGTACATTTGGTGGCCACTTAATTAGGAACTGGGGTGGAACCCAGTGTGGTCTTCCCATTCACTGCGAAGTTCGGCATGTTGTGCGTTCAGAGATGTTCTTCTGCACACCACCGTTGGTTATTTGAGTTACTGTCGCCTTCCTGTCAGCTTGAACCAGTCTGGCCATTCTCCTCTGACCTCTCTTGTTAACAGGGCATTTCCCCCCAACAGAACTCAGTGTATGTTTCGATGTTCCAATGTACATGTAATAAATAAAGATAATCTTTATCTTTGATTAATTTATTAACTCATACATCTTTGTGCAAGGAAACTGAAGCACCCAGAGGAAACCCACGTGGCCACAGGGAGAGTGAACACAGATGGCGATGGGATTTGAACCTGTGTCACTCATACTGTAATAGGATTAAGCCCTCTACTATGCTACCATACCACTGAGTTTGAAAACAATTGCACGGTGATGATTCAGTGTGAGTGGAGGAAAGGAGATTCCTACCTGTGTCCACTATTTCTTTCACAATCACTGCACAGTAAGGGTTCTGGATGTCTTCTGCCGGCTGTGGAGGTCCGATGTCAAAACTGGAGAAACCAATGCGGAGGAAGGGAGACATTTCGGTGATCTTCACCGTCAGACCTTGAGAATGAACAAGAAGAGGAACACTTAGAACATAGAAAAGAGAACAATATTGCACAGGACAGGCCATTCAGTCCACAACATATGTGCTGACCATGATATCAAATCAAACTAATCTCCTCTGCCTGCACGTGATCCATATCCCTCGATTCCCTGCATATTCATGGGTCAGCCAAAAAGCTTCTTAAACATCACTGTTGCGTCTGCTTCGATCACTGTTTGGACTAGAAAATGAGAGATCTTGTAGGGCAGGAGCCATTTGAAAACTACAGGTCTTGTCGGGAGTGAGCCATTGTTTGAGCCAAAAGAAAGAAAGAAAGAAACGAGGTGTAAGCGGAGCGGCCAGTGAGTGAGTGGAGCAGTGTTAGAGTGCTCTCGGCTTGGCGCAACCAACTTCAGGGAGAGCAGGCTTCAGCAAGAACAGATGCAGGCTTCAAGTAAGCTTTTTTTGTTAATCCATACCTGGTGTGTTGAGAATGGGTCCAGGGTTAGTGATAGGAGTTACAGGGAAGTACAGTAGTCACCCCCAAGTTGCAGGAGGCAGGTACCTGGGTGATTGTCTGGAGAGGGAAAGGCAATAGGCATCCAGTGCAAAGTACCCCTATGGCCATTGCCCTCAATAATAAGTATACTGCTTTGGATACTGTTGGGGGTAGGGAAGACATTTTACCAGGGAGGAGCCACAGTGAGCAGGTCTCTGGCACCGAGTCTGACTCTGCAGTTCAGACGGGAAGAGGGGGGGAAGAGGCAAGCTGTAGTAATAGGGGATTCATTGATTAGGGAAACAGAAAGGAGGTTCCTTGGACGAGAATGAGATTCCCAGATTGTATGTTGCTTCCCGGGTGCCAGGACATCTCAGATCGAGCTCACAGCATTCTAAAGGGAGAGGGTGAACAGTCAGAGGCCGTGGTCCACATTGTTACCAATGATATAGGTAGTATGGGCAATGAGGCCCTGCAAAGAGAGCTTCAGGGACTTAGGTGCCAAATTAAAGGACAGGTCCTCCAGGGTCGTGATCTCACGATTGTCTCACATGCCATATGTTAGTGAGACCAGAAATAGGAAGATCATACAGCTTAACGTGTGGCTAAGGAGTTGGTGCAGGCGGGAGGGCCTCAGGACTGCGTGTGTGTGTGGAGAGAACGTTGCGTAAATGCAGTGTGATGAAACACAGATGGTCGGATGCATTTCAGAGGAGTGACGTTACATGGGTACCAAAACTGCATAACAAATACCCAGTAAGATGAGTTGGAAATGTCACCATCTGTGATTGCACGTGGAGAAATCCTCAGCGCATAATCAGAACAACAATGCTGCTTCATTCTTGCTCGGATATGTGATCATTTCTTTTAAACATCATTTTAATAATAAGGTTTATAATCATAGTCTGAATGGAAATAGGCGGCTCAGTGGACTAGTGATGAACTTCATGACCAAGACACCAACTCAAATCCCTCACCACATAGGGAAAAGAGACCTGGGAGGGAGGGCAACCTCTTCCAGCAGAGGGTGGTGAGTATATGGAATAATGAGCTGCCAGAGAAAGAAGCTGAGGCAGGTACAATTGAGGCCCAAGGACAGCTTCTATCCCACTGTTTTAAAGCTACTGAATGGTCCCCAGTACTGGTCTCTCAGCCTGTGTCGTCACGGCCCTTGTACCTTATTGTCTGCCTGCACTGCACTTTCACTGAAATTCAGCACCTCCCCATTGACCCTCACCAATTTTTGTCAACGCACCATAGACCTCATCCTATCCAGAAGCATCGTGGCAACTGCTCCATCCATGACGGAAACCAGCCTCCCCTCCACAGACTCTGTTTGTACCTCTTCAGTCCCTAGGTAACTCAACCTATACGGTCAACGACCCACCCATCCTGGAATCCTCACCTCATCCTCCTTCCATCCAGCAGAATATACAGAAGCCTGAAAGCAGATACCACAAGTCTCAAGAACAGTCTCTAACCCAGTTATAGGACTATCGACCTGCTCCCCAGGATGACAAGTGACCTCTTGAGCTCACAGTTTATACATTTCTTATTGTAATTTACTTTAGGTCTCGCATGGTACTGCTGCCACAAAACATCAAATTTCACAACACACGTCAGTGACAATCAAATTGATTCTGATTCAGATTCCAATTTAGCAGGTGAAGTCTTATCAATGGGTAACATGACCATTAAGCAAGCCCAAAGCTATAGCAGTGAATCTTTGCTAGAGTTAACACATACAAGATGCTGGAGGACTTCAGCAGGTCAGGCAACATCTATGGAAAGGAATACACAGTTGACGTTTTATGCCAAAACTTCATCAGAACCAGAAAAGTGGGGGAAGAAGCCAGAATAAGGTGAGGGAGGGGAAGGAGTACAAACTAGAAGGTGAAGCCTACTGGGGGGAAGTAGTTGGGAGGGGGAGGGTGGATAAAGTGAGAAGCTGGGAGGTAATAGCCCCCACCTTCTTATTCTAAATCTCCCCCCTACCCCCGCCTTCCAGTCCTGATTCTAGGTCTCAGCCGGGAAAATCGACTCTTTATGCCTTTCCATAGATGCTGCCTGGCCTGCTGAGTTCCTCCAGCATTTTGTAAGTGTTACTCTGACTTCCCAGCATCTGCAGAATCTCTTGTGTTTGCGATAATGGATCTTCGCTTGTTGGCGAAGCTTTTCACACAGTGCTGTGTAGTGTCTAATGTGCAGGGTAGTGTCTTTTTGTGACATCTCTGTGGGTTGAATTTGCACAGTAAGTTTTCAGCATCAAAGTAGGAGATCTCTCTAACAACTGAGCTGCTGTTTAAATAAACATGTTGACACCTTTATCCAAGAAGCTGATAAAAAAACAATTCTGCATTCATTCAGGAGCACAGTTATTCCAAGCAACATGCAGTGGAGCAAAAGGGTGCAAGCTGCTGTATGAGACTGTAATCCGTGATGACCGACAGTTTATTTCACAACATGTTCTGATTTATATTTCCGCTGGAGCCAAAGAGCAAACTAATCATGGCTGAATCTCCAACACAACGACTGACAGGGAGTGGCATTGTCAAAGATGCTTCACTTAGACAAAACATCAAAACTGAGGTTTACTAACGTCATGGGCCCTTTTTCTGCCATTCATATAAAGGATGATATCTTTGCAGGCTGAGCCAGCGTTTAACTGGCTATCCCTAGTTGCCCGAGAGGTGGTGGTGCGCCACCTTTTTATACCATTGTAGTCCTTGAGCTGTGGCCAGACCCAGAATGGTGTTAGGTATGGGTGTCCATGATTTTGACCCAACCGCAGTGAAGGAACAGGAATATACACTCAGTGGCCACTGTATTTCAGCCTCCTGAACCTAGAAAGAGATCACTGAGTGTACGTTTACGGTGTTCTGCTGCTGAAGCCCATCCACTTCAAGGTTCGACACGTTGAGCATAAAGAGATGCTCTTTTGCACAATTCTGTTGTAACACATAGCTATCTGAGTTACTGTTGCCTTCCTGTCAGCTTGAACCAGTTTGACCTCTCACGTTAAGGCATTTGCTCCCACATAACTACCGTTTACTGAATGTTTTTTTTTTCCTTTTTTGCACCATTCTCTGTAAACTCTAGAGTTTCTGAGATACTCTAACCACCCTGTCTCGCACCAACAGTAATTCCAGTAACTTCGGGTCATATTTCTTTCCCATTCTGATAGTTGGTCTGAACAACAACTGACCCCCTTGACCATGTCTGCATGCTTTTATGCATTGAGTTGCTGCCAAATGATCAGCTAATTAGATATTTGCATTGACGAGTGGATGGGCTGGTGTATGTAATGATGTGGTATTTCTGTGCTCTATGGCCTTGAGGGCCATATCCAGGCTGTGGAGCTCCCCGGCCTTTTGGTGCCCTTGTCCTTCCAGCTGGTCGAAGTGGTGGCTTCTGAGGAGTCTGGGCGAGTTTCTGCAGAGCGCCCAGTAGATGGTACAAAACTGCCGCAGTGTGCCTGTAGGGGAGTGAGCGAATGGGTGTGGATGGTGTCTCTATCAAGCAGGCTGTTCTGTCGAGGTTCTTGAGTTTTATTGAAGTTGCACTCATCCAGGCAAGTGGACAGTGTTCCATCACACTGCTCGGGTGGCATGTCAGTGTAACACCCTCACAGTACCAGCAACCCAGGCTCAATTCCATCACAGCCTCTACAGAGTTTGCCCATGACCGCGTGGCTTTCCTCCGGACGCTCCAGCTTCTAAAGGGTTGTAGGTTAATTGATCACATGATGGTGGGGAATTGGATGACAGTGGGGGGGGGGGGTTTGGTGACATGGTGGGGGGGGGTCGGAGGAATGGCAATGCCACTGAATGAGAGAGGGCGAGAGCGGGTTGTTTCCTTGTTTGACATTGTCATTGCCTGGCACTGAGGCTTTCTAAGGCATTGGTCAGGCCCCTTTGGAGTATTGTGTGCAGTATTGGGCCCCTTATTTAAGAAAGGACGTGTTGGCATTGGAGAGGATCAAGAGGAGATTCATGAGAATGACCCCAGGAATGAAAATATTAACATACAAAGAACAACTGATGGCTCCAGGCCTATGCTCACTGGAGATTAAAAGAATGGGGGGGGGGGGGGAAGTGCGAGGTACACAATTTTGAAAGGCCTAGATCAAGAGGCTGTTTCCAGTTGTGGGGGTGTCTAGCAGCAGAGGGAAAAACCTCAGAATAGAACGGAGATGAGGAGGAATTCTTTCAGCTAGAATCGGTGGAATTCATTGCCACAGTCGGTTGTGGAAGCCAAATCATTAGGTATACTTAAAGAAGAGACTGATAGACTGTTGGTTAGAAAGGTCATCAAAGATTAGAGGGTGAAGGCAGGAGAAAGGTGTTGAGAGTGAAAATAAGTTAATCATCACCGAATGGTGGAGCAGGCTTGATAGGCTAAATGGCATAATTCTAATCCTATGTCTTATAGGTGTGTAGTTCAAAGTTAGTTGTTTACCACTAGTCCAGGCCTTGCTGCTTTTGGTCGTGTACTGCTCTGTTATACAATGATATAATGCTGATGAAGGGATTAGTGCCCTGGTCAGTATCTGTCCCTCAGAACAATAAATAAATCCTCCTTGACCATTATGTCATTATCACAACCTTGCATCACCACACTGCAATCATGGAGTGTGCTGGGGCTGTGTAGGGTGCTATAGAAATGAAAGCCTTTTCACAACTCACCTGAGATCAAGAAATTGTGAAATTGGATGGCTTTTGGGAGGAGAACTATGTGCGTCTTTAATGTTAAGAGATAGATGTCTGTGCATGAACCCATAATTTAATTCTTGGTCAATTATTGGGGAACCATTTACCTACTCCCCAAGATTGTTAACGTCCTGATTCACAGACACAAGGAGAAGAAAATTAAAAATAAATGAACTGAAGATTTGCCACAGTTGCGTATTCACCCTACCTACAGTATGGGTGCAGACACAAGAGATTGCAGAGGCTGGAACCTGGAGCACAAAAGATCAAATGGCTGGAAGACCTGAGAGGGTTGGGCAGCATCTGTGGAGGGAAAGGGACAGCCGATGTTCCGTATTGAGTACCTGCATCATGGTCAGGTGAAGTCCTTCATGAGATTGCGACGTCATTGGGTCGGCACAGTACTCTCTCGAGTTCAGCACTTTGCTTTACGGTGCCAGTAATAACTGATCGGGGTTTAATTGTTGCTGCTGCCGGTAAGGAGTTTGTACGATCTCCATGTGGGTTTCCTCCCACATTCCAAACAGGTATGGGTTAGGGTCAGTGAGTTGCGAGCATGCTACGTTGGTGCAGGAATCGCTGTGGCACTTGCAGGCTGCCTCCAACGCAATCCTCACTGATTTGATTTGGCACAAATGACGCATTTCACTGTATGTTTTGATGCACGTGTGACAAATAAGATAACCTTTATCAGCTCGTCACTGAAAAGCCATTTGTCAATGGGACATTTTTAAGCAGCTGATGAACTGATCTCTGACATTTCAGGTATATTTTCAAATTCTCATTGAGAGGCAGCTGCCATTGAAGGTTTTGGATGGAACTCTATTTGATGTTCAAAGGAGAGAAGCGTTCTCTGATGAACAAAGACATTCTTTGCCCTTTCATTAGAATTTGACATGAGAGAAGGACTGCTGCTTTTTTCAGGAAACACTTTGATTGGCTTCACAGCATAATTATGCCTCATTTTAAAGGAAGTCCTGGTTAAGCATAGAAATGGTCATATTGGCAAAATGCAATTTAAAAATTGCAATGCACATATTCAAAACTATGAGACATGCAGTGAAGTGTATGTGCACACTTGCCTTTAGATGGCTTCCAAGCAAGAATAATGCGTTGCACTTGCAATGATAGACTCTTGTGTTGGTTCAAGCATTTAAATTTTACCCCAAGTTAAGAACTTAAGTAAAAATTTGAATTCTCTAAGTAAATGCGGTTGGAACAGTTACCCACAGATATCTACCCCACTTCAATAAACAGGTTTATTGCAGGTAAAGCAACATATATCAATAAACATAAATCCTATTCTCAAATGTTAAGGCTTTTTCATTTTGAAAACCAATTAAGTGGATCTCAGAACAAGTGATTTCCACCCAAATATCAAAACTTTCTCAGTACAGATGCGGAAGATTACTCTCAATTTTAGAATGATTTCTCAGTTCTGCAAATGAGCATATATTTTATATTAGTGTATATATAATAGAACCAGAAAATTCTAGAAGCATTCAGCAGGTCAGGCAGCACCCATGGAGGAAGATTTTTAAATCAGTATTTCAGGTCAAATGCTCACAAATGATCTTCAACCTGAAATGTTAATTCTATCCCTCTCTCCACAGATGATGCCTGACTTGCTGAGTTCTTCTCACATCTTCTGCCTTCATTTCAAATTTGCAGAATCTGTTTTTTCTGACGTATTATTTATATGATCAGAAATTTATTTAGCAAGGTATGGATTTTGCTAAGCAAGTTTTAATATGAAGTTATTATTTACAGATTACAATCTTTTCCATGAACACTGGAATCCATGCCTTCAGATTGACAGCTGTCCTTAAGTGTTGTCACACTTCAGCACATTTTTTGCTGTGTTAACTGCAGTAAGAGGTTGGAAGGAAGTGCCTCCAGACCAACAATAACAACTTGTGTTAATGTGGTACCCTTCAATGTACACTAAAACTGTTTTCCTTTAACGTGTGAAGGAAGTTGGTGCTCAAGACTTTAGACATGACATAGCTGGAGGAAGAAACTCAGTAAGGGCAAGAGCCAATGTTATTTCAGATGGAGAAAAAGCCCAAGCATTATTATTATGTTATTAGTGCTATCTTTATTACTGCTAGGTTATGAGCTGAAACGGTTTGCATTTTATGCATCAGTGTGCCATGGATTTAATGCAGTGATTATTTTGTTAATAAGTGATTAAGGATAGTTTTTAAAGAAGATTAATTGCTCAAAGGCCTAGATAGAATGGATGTGGCGAGGATGTGGAGAGGACATTTCCAGTAGTGGGATTCTCTTGGATTAGAGGCACAGCTTCTGAATGGAAGGACCCTTTATCTAAGAAAGGCCGTATTGCCATTGGATAGAGTCTAGAGGAGGTTCAGGAGAATGATCCCAGGAATGAAAGGGTCAGCATACAGTTTAAAAAGCATTTGATGGCTCTGGGTCTGTACTCACTGATGTTTAGAAGAATGGGGGGGAATCTCACTGAAACCTATGGAATATTGAAAGGCCTAGTTAGAATGGATGTGTAGAGGATGTTTCCTATAATGGAAGAGTCTAGAAGCAGAGGGCACAGCCTCAGAAAACAAGAACATCACATTAGAACAGAGGTGAGGAGGAATTTCTTTAGCCAGAGGGTGGTGCTCTGTGGAATTCATTGTCACAGACAGAGGCCAAATCACTGGGTATATTTAAAGTGCAGGTTGATAGGTTCTCAATTAGTAAGGGCATCAGGGGTTATGAGAAAACAGAAGAATGGGCTTGAGAGGGGGGAAAATCAGGCATAGTCAAATGGCAAAGCAGACATGATGGGACAAATGGTCTAGTTCTTCTTCTGTATCTTACGGTCTTGTAAAAGACCAGAAAATTCAGAATCAGGCTCATCAATATTAGATAACATGAAGTTTTCTCTTTCGCAACAGCAGTACTGTTCAGACATAAAGCAAATACGTAGTACAAAAATAAGGAATAACAAGGTTGTGATCATGGATCACACAGAAATCTGATGGCGGAGGGCAAGAAGCTGTTTCTAAAATGTTGAGTGTGGATCTTCAGGTTCCTGTACCTCCTCCCTGATGGTAGCAATGAGAAGAGGGCCTGTCCTGGGTGGTGGGGGTCTTTCACGAAGGATGGTGCCTTTATGAAGCACTGTTTCGTGAAGCTGTCTTCAACAGTGGGGAGGGCTGTGGCCACTTTGCAGCTGTATTATCTTGTGATCCTGTGCATCGGCACCTCCCTAATAGTTTGTGATGCAAACTGTCTGAATGCATACCACCGTGTATCTATGGGGAACTGATCTGTGCACTTCCCTCCTGTATAATACCCAACCTTTCACTATCATTCACCGTTTCTGTTCCTAGAACATGTTACGACTATTTTTAATCCACGGGCTTTGGTTTTCATGACACACAGATTCAGTGGCCTTTTGGAAGTTCACATAAACCATGACTGTATTTTGCCCATCAACCCACTCTGCTAGTTCATCAATATACTCCCAGTTTGTTTGGTGTGAGTTGTCTTTAACAACTCTATGCAGGTTCTCTCCAATCAATATGCACTTGTGCAAATTGCAAACAATTTGGTTTGCTTCAGACGGTTGCTAGGGAGATTGAGAGGATGGACAGATGGTGAACAGAGAAAGCCAGATAGTGTGTGAAAGCATTACCTACACCTACTGAAAACTCACCTGGTATAACTCTCAGCTGTAACAGCATAGGAATGAGCCATTCAGCCCATTAGGTACATACTGACACATATCAGTAACTATGCCAATTCCCACTCACATCCTTTGACCGGCACATCATCAGCCTCTACAACAAGCTCACTTCTCATCGCTACCATTGGGGGAGGAAGTACAGGAGCCTGAAAAACCCAGACTGAATGATTCCCAAAGAGCTTTTCCCTCTGAACAGTCGATGAACATGACCTCATTATTCCTCTTTTGCATATTTATTTATGTGTTATTGCAATTCATAGTAATATTTTATGCCTTGAACTGTACGGCTGCCACAAAACATATGTCAATGATAATTAAAAATGGCTCAGAGATTTCTTCATTTTCATATTAATGATTTTATTGAATTTACATGTTTTTTAATGAATGCATTTAAAAATCATTAATTTCAATAAACTTTTTCAGTTTTAAAATGAATTTATTTAATTCGTCTGGAAGTCTCTGACCATAGGAGATGTAGGGAACAGAGTGAGATCCCTGATAGTGCAAGCTGTCAACAGGTCACTACAGGGATAGCAGTGCTCCCCCCCTCTCTCCCCCCCACCTATCTATCCGTGCATTTATTAACTATTGGAACCTATACTCAATTTTTTATGTCTTCCACTGTACAGCTGCCACAAAGCAACACTTCATGACATATGTTAAGTGAGAATAAATTTGGTTCTGATTTTGATGTATCCCTGCCAGCTTCTCTCCCACTTGCACCCAACATCTGTCCTTTGACTCATTAACTTCCATCAGCTCACTAGTACGCCTTTGAAATGCGGGAGGAGACGGGAGGGAGCCAGCAGAGACCCCACGAGTTCACTGAGAGCACACGCGTCCTCCACACAGACAACACCCCAAAGTCAGACTCGAACCAGGGTCCCTGGAGCTGCAAAGCAGCAGTATTATCTGCAACGAGGACAGAGATGAAGGTGGAATGATGTGGGGAAGCTGCACATTGTTGCCGTGTGACCAGACTGAGACTTACCCAAAGGTGTCTGGGCCACCAGGGTGTGCTGGAACTTCCCGTCGGTTCCATCTTTTGAACAATGGCCACCAGCAATTAAAGATTAGCTTTATTTGCCACATGTACATCGAAATGTAGAGTGAAATGTATCGCTTGTGAGATTTTCTGGGGGAAACCCTCAAGTGTCTCCACGTTTTGCACCAACATAACATCCCCACAATTTACTAACCCTTTTGAAACGTGGGAGGAAGCTGGACCACTGGGAGGAAACCCATGCGGCCATGGGGAGAATGTATAAACTCCTTACAGGCAGTGCCGAAAATTGAATCCCAATTGCTGGGACTGTAAAACGTTATTCTAGTTGCTATGCTACCGGACTGTCCTAGAGATGAGTGAGTTTCATAGAACAATACAATACAGGATAGGCCCTTCGGCCCATGATGTTGTGCTGACCTAATGAAACTGGGAATTAAACACCTAGCTAAACTAGTCCCTTCTGCTTATACAAGGTCCATATCCCTCCATTTTATTCAAATTCATTTGCCTGCCTAATAGCCTCTTAAGCACCTGGCTCGTATCTGCCTCCACTCCCATCCCTGGCAGGGCATTCAAGGGGCTGTGTAAAAAAAAAACTTGCCCCTCTCCTTTGAATATACCCCCTCTTACCTTAAATCAAGCTCTGTGGTATTATGTGCTTCGACCCTGGGAAAAAGAAACCGTCTATCAATGCCTCTCATAATCTTATAAACCTCTATCAGGTCTCACCTCAGCCTCCGCCACCTCACGGAAAAAAAACCCACGTTTGAACAACCTTTTGATAAAGCAAATTCCCTCTAGTCCAGGCAGCATCCTGCCCATCATGGAGCAAGCAGGACTGAACGCAGTACTCCAGATACGATGGTTTTGTAAAGCTGCAGCATAATTTTTGGACCCTTGATCTCAGTGCCCCAACGAATAAAGGCAATCATGCCGTAGGTCTTCTTTACCATCCTATCAAACTGCGGAGAATGGCTACATAGACCATTCATAAAGATTTATTTAAGCAAGTTCAAATTCTAAACACAGCAGATTCTGCAGATGCTGGAAACCTTGAGCAAGATGCACAAAATGTTGGAGAGACCCAGCAGGTCAGGGAGCACCGATTGAAGGGAATAAACAACCGATGTTTCGGGCTGGGCCCTTTCATGATGACTGGAAAGGAAGGAGGAAGAAAGCAGATTAAGTAGTGAGGCAAAGGGGAGGAATTCAAATTGGCAGGGGATTGGTGACACCAGGTGAGGGGGAAGGGAGTTGTCGACGTTTTGGATCGAGACCCGTCATCATTCCGGAGAATCCGGAGGCCCAATCAGCAGCGGGAGCAGAGCACAGTGACGAGGCCTCTCGCAAGTCAGCGACGCTTGTCTAAAAGGAGACCTTCATGGGCGTTCGGACATTCCAAAGGTCCCATCAGCAGCGGGAGCAGAGTATAGCAACAAAGTTTCTCGCAGGTCGGCGATGCTTCTTTCAAAGGAGATCTTTGCAGGTGTTCGGATATTCCAGAGGTCCAATCAGCAGCGGGAGCAGAGCACAGCGAATTAAATACAAGTACAGAAGGGACAAGTGGGGCGGCCATTGCTGGGAGTAGGCTAGCGGTGAGGTAGGAGTGTCAGGCTTTGGCTCAAGGGAGGCTTCGGCTCAGAAGAGGCGTTGGCTCTGGGTAAGTTTCTGCTACGGTTCCCTTTTTTTCTCTCTTTTTTCTCTCTTGGTGTACTTGGTGTAGTAAATGGGTGTTGTGTGTTCTTTAAGCCGGATGTCGGAGTCCAGGCAGACCCAGAGTCTCCCGGGGAACTACATCTGCATGGCGCATCCAGCTGCAGCTCTTTGAGGACCGTGTTAGGGATCTGGAGCAGCAGCTGGATCACCTTCGGCTTGTACGGGAGAGTGAGGAGATCATCGGCCAGAGTAACAGGGAAGTAGTCACCCTGAAGTTGCAGGAAGCGAGTAGCTGGGTGACTGGAGAAATGGAAATGTGAACAGCCAGTTAGCACAGAGCACACTGTGGCCATTCCCCTCAATAATAAGTACACAGTTTTGGACACTGTTGTGGGGGATGACTTCCCAGAGGAACACCACGGAGAGCAGGTTACTGGCACTGAGCATCGGTCCACGGTGCAGAAGGTGAAGAGGGAGAAGGGGGAGTGGTAGTGATGGGGCCTCAATAGTCAGAGGAACAGGCAGGAGATTCTGTGGACGTGAACGGGACACCTGAATGGTATGTTGCCTCCCAGGTGCCAGGGTCAGGGACGTCTTGGATCGCGTCCACAGCATTTTTGAGATGGTGGGAGAGGAGCCAGATGCCTTGGTACGTATCGGTACCAATGACATAAGAAGGAACAGCAAAGAAGTCCTGAAGAGAGAATTTAGAGAGCTAGGCAGAAAATTGAGAAGCAGGACTTGCAGAATAGCTATTTCTGGATTGCTGCCTGCGTCACACGCTAGTGAGGATAGAAACAGGATGATTTGGCAGATAATGCATGGCTAAGAAGCTGGTGGAGGGGGCAGGGCTTCAGGTTCTTAGTCATTGGGATCTCTTCTGGGGGAAGTGTGACCTGTACAAAAGGGATGGGTTGCACCTGAACCCGAAGGGGACCAATATCCCCATGGGCAAGTTTGATAGAGCTGTTGTGGAGGGTTTAACTAATTTGGCAGGCGGGTAGGAACTGGAATAATGGACTCAGGATAGGACAAATGGTAAAAAAAAAAGCAAAGATAGCATGCAGTCAGACTGTCAGGAAGGGCAGGCAGATGATCGGATAAAATTGCAGCCAGTAGGGTGAGGATCAGTGCATTAGGGATGCTGAATCAAAAACAGTAGCAAATGCAGTACACAAAGTGTTATATCTCAAAGCACAGAGTACAAGAAATAAGGTGGGTGATCTTGTTGCACTTTTACAGGTTGTCGGGTTTGATGTTGTGGTCATCTCTGAATCGTGGCTGAAGGATGATTGGAGTTGGGAGCTGAACGTTCAAGGTTACGCATTGCATCAGAGGGATAGGAAGGTAGGCAGAAGGGGTGGCATGGCTCTGCTGGTAAAGAATAGCATCAAATCAATGGAAAGATGTGACATAGGACTGGAAGATGTTGGATCTTTGTGGGTTAATTTAAGAAACTGCAAGGGAAAAAAGGACCCTGATGGCAGTTATATACAGGCCTTCCAACAGTAGCTGGGATGTGGACCACAGATTACAACAGGAGATAGAAAAGGCGTGTCAAAATAGCAATAGTCATGGGAGATTTTAACATGCAGGGCGATTGGGAGCCAGTGATCACAGGATGATTGAGTTCAACTTGAAATTTGATAGGGAGAAGGTAAAGTCTGACGTAGCAGTATTTCAGTGGGGTAAATGAAATTACAGTGGTATGAGAGAGGAGTTGGCCAAAGTAAATTGGAAGGAGCTGCTGGCAGGGATGACAGCAGAGTAGCAATGGCATGAGCTTCTGGGGAAAATGAGGAAGGTGTTTTCCATGGTGGGGGAGTCTAGGACAAGAGGGCACAGCCTCAGGTCGGGGGGGGGGGGTCCATTTAAAGTAGACATGTGAAGAAATTTCTTTAGCTCGAGGGTGGTGAATTTGTGGAATACTTTACCAGGCGGCTGAGTATATTTGAGGCAGAGATTGATAGTTTCATAATTGGACACAGCACGAAAGGGTACAGGGAGAAGGCCGAAAATAGGGTTGAAGAGGGGGAGAAAGGATCAACTATCTCAAGGTGCTCAGTAAAGCTGGAATCCTGACAAACAATTAGTCTAAGTGACAGTCACTATGAAACTACTGGCCTTTGACGAAAACTCTGATTTCTTATTTTTTATTTTTTTTGTTTTAACATTGAACTTTTCACTATATCGCACAGTATTGCTGCTGCAAAACTACACATTTCACAATATGTGTCAGTGATAATAAACCTGATTCTGAATTTGTCTCACTAACATTAATTGAGGAGAGGCAATCTATCATTTTTGCCTGTACCTACAGATGTGTGACTCCAGATCCACTTCTAGGGTTCAGGGGCAACTAGAAATGGATGCTGCAAACTCATCTACTTCGCAGGATGGATTAAATAAAACAATGCCATCACTTGACATTCTTGAGATTAAATTCCAAGAACCCAGTCATGATAAGGCCATAAGACATAGGACCAGAATTAGGCCATTTGGCCCATCAAGTCTGCTTCGTCATTCAATCACAGCTGATCCTTTTTCTCCCCTCCTCAACCCTATTTTTGGCCTTCTCCCTGTAACCTTTGATGCTGTGTCCAATTAAGAAACTATCAATCTCTGCCTTAACCTTGAAGGAGGCTGCAGAGGGTTGTGGATCTAGTCAACTCCATCTTGGGTACTAGCCTACAATGTGCCCAGGACATCTTCAGGGAGTGGTGTCTCAGAAAGGCAGCGTCCATTGTTAAGGACCCAGGGCTTGCCCTTTTCTCAGGGTTGCCATCGGGCAGGAGGTACAGAAGCCTGAAGGCACACACTCAGCAATTCAGGAACAGCTTCTTTCCCTCTGCCATCCGATTCCTGAGTGGATGTTGAACAGTTGGACACCCCTTCACTTTTTTAATATACAGCATTTCTGTTTTTTGTACTTTGTCTATTCAATGGATGTATACTGCAATTGATTGATTTATTATATATATATATATTTTCTGTATTATGTATGGCATTGAACTGATGCTGCTAAGTTAACAAATTTCATGTCACACACCGGTGATAATAAACCTGATTCTGATTCTGAGGTGACTGGAGGCAAAATAACCAATCTGAGGATGCCTCACACTTTGGGATCAAATAATGAAAGCATTAGCTCAGATGGAGAGAACATTGAAAATGTAGATATTTACATTTTTACAAAGGTACTGGCAAATCCACCTTTAATATCCCGTATAATTTGTGAAGTGATTCACAGAGTCAGGCAGCACAGAAACAGGCCCTTTGCCCAACTGGCCCATGCTGACCAAGATGCCTATCGAAGCTGACCCCATTTGGCCATCAACCCACTGTTACTTCATCAAAATACTTCCAGTTTATTTGCCAGGAATTGCCTTTAAAAAGAATCCATGCTAGTTCTCTCTCCACTTGTGTGAATTGCAAACAGTTTGGTTCTGCTTTAGACGGTTGCTAAGGAGACGGAGAGCCCGGCAATTAACAGCACAGCCCTGGATCTGGAGTTAAATGTGAAGAATGAGAGGTAGTTTTCCCTCCCTCCTTCTTTCCCACCAAATTCATTAATAGTTCATGAACGCTACCTCATTACTCCACTTCTGCATCACTTACTTAATTTTGTAATTTATGGTAATTTTTATGTACTGCTGTGACAAATCAACAAATGTCATGTCATATTTTAGTTACAATAAACCTAGTTCTTCTGATGTTGATCCATTGACTTCACTACTGCACTTGTACTTCACATTTATTTAAGCAACCAAGTTCAAATTCTAAACACAAGAGATTCTGCAGATTCCAGAAATCCTGAGCAACGCACACAAAATGGTGGAGGATCTCAGCAGGCCAGGAGTGTTTAGATAGAATGGCCCATTTCTTTGCAGTTTTCCATGTATAATCCTTCCAATAACTGAAGGATTATATAGCTTCTTTAGGAGTGGAATAAACAGTCAATGTTTTGGGTCAAGACCCTTCATCAGGACTGAAAAGGAAGGTGGCAGAAGCCAGGGTTACCATGGTGGGATTTAAACCCACAATTCCAAATCACTAACTCAGTCTCATTTACACACAGTATACGCTGTGCTACCATCTCCCTGTGTCTGTTGAATATATGGAATAAGATAACCCAGGAAGGTGATGGAAGCAGGTAGTGTGAAGAAGTTTTTTTGGGGGGGGGGCTTTGCATTCTTATTTGAGATGTGAGTACGTGAAGTGTAAGCAACACAAACAAAATGCTGGAGGAACTCAGCAGGCCAGGCAGCACCAATGGAAATGAATACAGACGACGTTTCGGGCTGAGAGTTGCTGAGTTCCTCTGGCATTTTCTGTGTGTGTTGCTTGGACTTCCAGCATTTGTAGACTTTCTTTTGCTAGCAAGTAAAGTCTGGTAGTCTTTGGAAGGATATCATATGGAATGCAGTAAAGAAATGGGGCATACTGCCCAAACACTCTGTTAGTCTTTATGTTCCACTTATGCTTTCTCCATTTTTTTCCTCATCTAAATCCAACAGTGTGATCCTCTGTATTCTGGCCACTTCTTGAGATAAGATCCTTCATCTGAAATTTTCTTGGACTTCATGGTGACCATTTTCCATCATGAAGAACTCTTCACCATCCAAGACTCTTCTCATTACTATCATCAGGGAGGAAGTACAGGAGCCTCAACTGTTTAGGAACAGCTTTGTCCCCTCCGCCGTCAGATTTTTGAACAGTCCATGTTGTTTTTTTTTGTCATCCTCACAAGCAGATTTTCAAACCTTAATTTTAAAAACTTAAAAGCTTTAATTAAAAGTTTTAAAAGCTTTAATTGTGAAAAATTCTGTTAGGTCACTGCCAAAATACTAGATCAATGAGTTTGAAGAGATTTGGCATGTCATCAAAGACTAGCAACTTTCTACAGAATGTACGTTGGAGAGCATCCTGACTGGCTGCATCAATGTCTGGTGCAGAGGCGCCAATCAGTAAAGAGCTGCAGAGGATTGTAAACTTAGCCAGCTCCATCATGGAACTGAGCCTCCCCACCATCGAGGATATCTTCAAAAGGCTCGTTAATGAAGGACCCTCGCCATCCAGGACATGCCCTCTCCTCATTACTATAATCAGGGAGAAGCTACAAGAGCCTGAAGGTGCATGCTCAATCTTTTACAAACAGCTTCGCCCCCTCTTCCATCAGATTTAAAGTTGAAAGTAAGTTTATTGTCAAAGTACATATATGTCACTCTATGCAACACTTGAAATTTATTTTTCTTGCAGGCATACACAGCAAATCCAAGAAGCACAATAGAGTCAATGAAAGACCATACACAACCGGATGGACAAAAGACAACAAACTGTGCAAATACAAAAGAAAAATAAATAAGCAAAACATATAGAGAACATGAGACGAAGAGTCCTTGAAGGCGAGTCCATAGGTTGTGGGAAGAGTTCAGTGATGGGACAAGGGAAGCTGAGTGAAGCTAACGCCTCTGGTTCAGGAGCCTGATGGTTGAGGGGTAGTAATTGTTCCTAAACCTGGTGGTGTGGGTCCTGAGGCTACTGTACCTTTTTCCTGATGACAGCAGCGAGAAGAGAGCGTAGCCTGGGTGGTGGGGATCCTTGATGATCGATGCTGCTTTCCTGCAACAGCGCTCTTTGTCGATGTGCCCAAGGCTGGGGGTGGCTTTACCCGTGATGGATTGGGGTGTATCCACTACATTTGGTAGGTTTGTCCTTTCAGGGGCATTGGTGTTTTCATATCAGGCTGTGATGCAACCTGTCAATATACTCTCCACCACACATCCAGAGAAGTTTGTCAAAGTTTTAGATGTCATGCCAAACATTCACAAACTTCAAATGAAGAAGAGGTGCTGCTGTGCATTCTTTGTAATGGAATTTACGTGCTGGACCCAGGACAGGTCCTTACAAATAATAACACTGAGGAGTTTCAAGTTGCTGACCTCTCCAATCTGATGACATAGACACCATAGAAACTGCATAGAGTTGTGGTCACAGCTCAGCACAATCAAGGAAACCAACCTCCCTTCCATGGGCTCAGTCTACACTTCTCACCGTCATGATAAAGCAGCTAACATAATCAAAGACCCCACTATTTCCAGACATTCTCTCTTCTCCCCCCTCCCAGAAGACTGAATCACCTACCACCAGGCTCGAGGTCAGCTTCCTTTCCACTGCTATAACATTATTGAACTGTCCTCTAGTATGACAAAATGGACACTTGACTGCACAATCTACCTCATTGTGGCCTGGCACCTTGCCAGCCTGCACAGCACTTTCTCAATACACTGTGTCATGATTTGATCTGATCTGCATGCTTTTCACTTAATAATCATAAACAAATATATTATCCTCTTATCCTGCCTTGCTGTGATTTCCTCTAAGGAAGTCACCAGGAACATACGTTGCACTGCAAATGTAGTCGAATAAAGGTTCACTACAGATTTGAAGAGATGAGATGCTAGAATTTGGTGTGAAAATTGAGCTGCTGGAGGAAATCTATGGATTGTGCAGCGTCTGGGGAAGGAAATGGCCAGTTGACATTTTGGCCAAGACGCTTCATCTGGACAGGATGAAGTGTTTTGACCCAAAACATTGACTGTCCATTTCCTTCCAAAGGCGCTGTCTGACCTACTGAGATTCTCCAGTAGCTTTTTTTTAAACTTCAGTGCAGGTTTGACAGAACTTTGCTAATTGAATTCCATCCCTCTGGATGTATTCCCAATGCTAGACTCTTTTTAAGGTTTAAAATAAGCTTCGCTTTATTTGTCATTTGTCACCGAAACTTACTGTGACCAATGCAATCTGAGGTTGTGCTGGAGACTGCCTGTAATTGTTCCTGTGCTTCTGGCACCAACGTAGCATACCCACACGTCTCTGGAATCCATACGGCAGGAAACCAGAGTACCCAGAGGAAACGTGGGGAGGGACAGGCAGAAGATTACTGATGCTGTAAAGCATTTTGCTAACCGCTACATTATGATAGGTGTGTGGAGTATTCAGATGACCAATATCTTCCTTTGCTCGAGGTTAGTAAGGTGATTGATTCCACTGTGCACCATCTTCACAAAGACGAATATGAAATATTTCAGACACCAGCTGCTTGTGTTGCCTCTATCCTACCATCCCGAGGACTCTCTCATCGTTAACCACGTTCACAAAAATCACAATGCAACCTTTGCATAAAAATACCGTAGTTCATGCTCTACAATTCATCAATTTCAAACAAAAGACAAATAAACATCAACTTATCAGTAAATTTCTAACAGGGACGATGGATCTCTAATAAAGTAAATCCATAAGGATAAAAAAAATTTGAGTCTCTATGGATAGAAACAGAGCACTGACAAACTCACTGGAAGTAGGTGTTGTACTTACGAAAATGCAGATTCTCCAATTAAAATGTCAACACGCTCCTAAGAGGGAAGAATCACAGAGCACTCCAGCACTGAAATAGGCTTTTCAACCCATTCAGCCCATCCTGACCTGGTCTTCTGCCTAGTCTCATCTATCTGCACTGGGACCATAGCCTTCCATCTACGTACCCTTCCAAACTTCTCTTAAAGTCACAATTGAACCGACATACACCACTTGCACTGGCCGCTCGTTCCACATTCTCAGTGGAGAAGCTCCCCCTCAGGTTCCTCTTAAATATTTCACCTTCCACTCTTAACCTATCACCTCTAGTTCGAGTCTTGCCCAACCTGAGGGGAAAAATCGGCATGCATTCACTCCAGCTATACACCTATATAATCTCCCCTAATTTTCCTACGCTCCAGGTGATAAAGTCCTAACTTATTCAACCTAACTCAGGTCTACAAGTCCTGGCAAATATCATTTTAAATTTTCTCTGTACTCTTTCAATCTTTCCTGTTGGTCAGTGACCAGAACTCCACACAATTCTCCAAATTAAGCCTCCACAATGTCTTACACAATTTCAACACAACATCCAAACTCTCCTAACTCATTACTTTGATTTAAGAAGAGCAATGTGCCAAAACTGTCTTTATGACCCTATCTACCTGTAACTCCACTCTCAAGGAATTTTGAGTCTGTATGCCCAGATCTCCAAGCAGAATCACATTCCAGACTTGTAAGTGACTTTGTGGCATCAGGAAATAAGACACTCAGCACAGGATTCATGCCCTTTGATTTTGGTAGATCATCTAATTGACTCTCTGGTCAGTGGTGGCAATCATAGTAATATCTCTGGTTGTCTGGGAGAAGCAATTAGACCCACTCTGGTTAGAAGTACTTAGCCTACAGAATAGATCCCCTTCCTCTCCTACTGGACTCTACCATCTGCAGCCCTCTGTTGCCTTCACCTAACACCTGACAGCCTCTGTCACTATCCCCACCCCCCTCTCCTCTATCTGCCCACCACCGCACCCTACCTGCATCCACTCATCACCTGCCAGCTCTCGGCCCACCCCCTCCCTCCACCTCCTTATACGGGCTACATGTTGCCAGCACAGTGTCGCTGTGGTTAGCGTAATGATCTGACCATGCCAGCAGCCCTGGTTCAACTCCCCCTGCTGTCTGTTTCCCCCACGGCCATGTGTGTATCCTCTGGGTGCCCCAGTCCTCACGCTCACATTCCAAACGCGTTTGGGTTAGTAGGTTAATTGGTCACGTAGGTGGGCTGGGCTGGAAGGGCTTTTACAGTGCCTTACAAGAAGAAACAGACTCCGCGCTAATGGTCTTAATAACAGAAGGATCACATCTTCAGTATGTACAAATGTTATATGTTTTGCAGATCTGAGTACAGTTCTATTTTTTTAAAATGCAAGATATGGTGGCGAATTTCTGGATTCTGTTACCGCTCCAGCACAGACTATTAGAAATCGGTAGTTGTGTCGCCATCAAGTATCAAACACACCCACTCATTTCTAAAAATAGGACTCACCTAATCCCTGCCATTTTCCCTTCAAGAGAGAGAGTTCCAGTCTGCTGTCTGAAACATTTCACATTTATCTTTATGTCTGATTGTGCAAGTGGTACAGAGTCTAATGATTCATCTTACTATTCTCAAGCAAAAGAGTAGTTCGATCCTCTGAATGCTGCACACCCCCTTGGCAAGATGAGGATCAGTGCAATGCTTTATAGATCCAGTGGCCGAGTTCAATTCCCACCACTCTCAGAGAGTTTATACTTTCTACCGGTGGCTGTGGGGAGAAAGTACAGACTTCGGCTACTCTACCTTCACCCCACCAATGTGCCAAAGGCGTACAGTTGGGCACGCTATGTTGGCACCACCATTGTGGGCTGCCCCCAGTTCAGCCTCGGACTGCAGACCTTGTACCGTCCACAACAAAGGATGGTGCAGGAAAAGTTATTGTGGATGCTACCCTCCTTGCAAACTGCCTTTTCCAAAAGCTCCCATCTGGAAAGTGCTGTAGGGCTATTAAAACAAAAACGTCACACCAACTTAAAAGTTTCTTCCCCTCCCTCCAGCAGTTAATCTGATCAACTATTCTAGTTAGCCATCCTCAAAACTCATTATTATCCCAGTCACTGTACGGGAAACAGTTTAAACCACTTTAATGTTTGCATTGTAAATACATGCTAGTACTTATGTCCATTTTTACACACACACACACACACACACACACTTCAACCTCCAACTTTATTTTAATATATTGATACATTCTTTATAATTCTTGAATAATGTTTTTGTTGCATGTCGTGCCCTAACCACATTTGGATTCCAGATTAATGGATCTATTGGTTAATCGGGGAATCTGCTTATTTGGTTTAACTCTTAAAGCACAAAAACTAATTGAAAATATAACCCGTATTCCCTTTGTCTATTTGGGACACTATGCTCCTTAAATGGAACAGGAGACTGCTGACAAAGCTTTGAATTAGAGTCAGTTGGGTGCACACTACGCTGTGCTTAGAATGAAAATCACGCCAATTGCGTGTGTTTGTGTTCAAAAACCAGTGATTTTTGTTACTGATAGGAGGTAAGAAATAAGCAGTTAGATCATTCGAAACTGTTTCCGCTAAACGCTACACCGTGCTTAGAGCAGTTTTTAAAATCGTGCTAGTTGTGTGTGTTTGTGTTCAAAAACCAGTGATTTTTGTCTCTGATAGTGAGCAAGAAATAAGCAGTAAGACAACTCAGAACTGTTTTGCTCACTACAGTTTCAAATATTCAGGCTTAGCGATGTCAGAAACGGCCAGGAGTGAAAATGAATCAATTTCACTACCTCAGTAAGTTAGGAACTAGGAAGAATTTGAAGATATCGACAATCATCTTGAATACTGCAATGAAAATGAAGGTTTTGAGAGGAAGCAATCGTCGAAAGCAACACATGGAGCCAGTCCATTATCTGCACTAGGTGTCTGTGCTGATTTTGTTCCCAGTTAATCAAAAGAACACAGCAGCGTATACTGCAGATGAACTTCTCCATTGATAACTATTAGGAACAATAACTTTATAGTGCTGTAGCGTTTAAATTTGCTCTGTATTTTATTTAAATTCGTAATTTGTTACTCAGTTAAATGGAAGTTTTGTCTCTTTTATACTTTTTAACTATTTCCTTGAAACTTCAACAAATTAGGGCAGTCGCTTTTAACTGGACCAAAATGTACCAGGTGTGGTACCAAATGTTCCAGATGTGTCCAAATTAGCTGAATAGGGTACATGTAAATGTAGGTGGTGAATGAAGTTGATTTTAAATGTATCGCCCTGCACATCTTTGGGATGTGGGAGGAGGCTATTGCGTTCCAGGGGACAGCCAGGTGGCTGCACATGCAGACTCCATAAAGTCAGCACTGGAGGCCGGAGGAGCAGGGAAGCAGCAGCACTACGCGCAGCAGGGAAGTGCCTGCGAACTTCACTCCAAGTTCGCTGACATGTTTCCCAGAAGCACGCAGTAGCAACTGCTCTCCCAGAAGAGTGGGACGCTGCTTTAGGTCTGAAATCCAGCAGTAACAGCAAGCAGCTGGTCCATTGCATTAAAGTCCTCTGCAGTGCCTGCCTCTGAAATCCATTAACCTGAGATCATTGCAACAGAATCCCCAGGGTAGAATACAGCCTCTAAAAGGCAGCGTCAATTTTGAAAGACCGCACTACCCAAGAATGCCCTCTCCTCAGTACAACCATTAGGGGAGAGGTACAGGCTCCTGAAGACATACGTTCGACATTTTAGGAACAGCTTCTTCCCCTTCGTCATCAGATTTGTGAATATGTGAATAGTGAATCCATATATCATTCTTACATATATTCATTATAATTTGTAGTATTTTTAAAGTATTGATGCAAAACAGCGAGCCTCACAGCAAATGTCAGCGATAATAAACCTGATTCTGAGCTAGCTAGCACAACTGTCCGGCACTTTTAGCACCACCGATCTCCAGGCTTGTTTCAGGACTTACTCCTCTCCCACGATTCCCCTCTACCCTCTCCAGCTCCCTCCCTTTATTTCACGCTTCATCATCTTCTCCTACCAGTTTCCACTGTCTGCAGCCTACTATCACCTGCCAGCCTCTGTCACTATTCCCATCACCCCCCTCCTCCATCTGCCTATCAGGCCTCCTTACCTGGATCCATCAATCACCTCCCAGCCTCCGTCACTATTCCCATTGCCCCTCCTCCTGCATCTGCCCACTACCCCTCCTTAATTGGAGCCACCTGTCACCTGCCAGATCTTGCCCTCCATCACTTTACCCCACCTCCTTGTGTAGGCGGGAAGCATGACAGCATAGGAGTTAGCGGAACGATAATGCAGCGTTAGCAACCCGGGTTCAATTCTCACCTCTGTCTATAATGAGTTTATATGTACTCCCTGCGACCACGTGCGTTTCCTCCGGCTGTTCCAGTTTTCCTCCAACATTCTGAACACCTACAGGCTTGTAGGTTAATTGGTCACATGGGTACAGTTGGCAATGGCCTGCTGCTGTGCTCTAAAATTTAATTCAAAACCCCCCTCCACAGATGCTGCCTGACCTGTTGAAAAACCTCCAGCATTTTGTGTCCTGAATAAGCATCAAGCAATCTAACTCAAACACAGCTCACTGAGCATAACACACGACAACTTACAACGGCAGAACAGTAAACTCAAACTGCTGGAGGAACTCAGCAAGTCAGGCAGCATCTACAGAGGGCAATAAATATTTCAAGCAGAGAACTTTCATCGGGACGCGAAAGGAAGGGGGAAGAAGACAGAATAAGGTCGAGGGAGAAGGAGGATTAAAAGGTGGTGATAGGTGAAGGGGGAAAGAGGGAGACTAGGTAGGTAGTGAAGGGGGGGGGATGAAGTAAGAAGCTGGTAGGGGATAGATTCTCTCTCATATTCTGTTGGGTAGCTTCCAATCTGACAGCACAAACATTGCTTCCCCAACTTCTGGTAATTTCTTCCCCCCCCCCTCCCCATTCTCTCTTTCTCAATTCTCCATTTTGAATCCCCTCTTCTTCCTTCTCATCACCTGCCCATTACCTCCTCTGGTGCCTCTTGTACTTCCTTTTTTCCCCCCACTGTCCACTCTCCTCTCCCATCACATTCCTTCTTCAGCCCTTTACTTCTTCCACCTATCACCTCCCACTTTCTCACTTCATCTCCCCTCCCTCCCCTCACCCGGTTTCACCTGTCACCTCCCAGCTTGTGCACCATCCCTTCCCCCACCTTCTTATGCTGGCTTCACCCCCACCTTTCTTTCCAATCCTGAGGAAGGACCCCGGCCTAAAACTTTTATGCTTATTCCTCCCCAGAGATGCCTGACCGGCTCTGGATTTGCAGCATCTGCAGAATCTCTCGAATTCATGACTTGTGATGATATTAGAAGATGTTCGCTTTTTAATGCAGCCCCTACGGCTGTGAAAATCTGTCACAGAATACATGGAACACTTCCAACAGCATAAAGTGAATAAAAGCTTAGTATCAGTGTAATGACTTTAATGCCTAGTGTTTAACTCACATCTTAAGCCAACATATTATCAGGAAACCGAAAACACTTGCATTGGGGGAGACAGCCATTTTAACAAACCCTGGCATATAGGCTGATGTCAATGGTTAATATTAAATCCTTTTTCTTTTGAGAACAGAAGTTTATGAGCTGCCTAGTCGAGCTTGTAAAGATGATTATCGAGTGGATTCAGAGGGGCAATTTCCTTTTGTGAAGAGCGTAACTGGAGGCCACCATTGTAGGTAGTCACCTCGTGGGAACTGAGAAAAAAAATTCTATTCCCAAAGAGCTGTAAGGACGTGGAGATCCCTCTGACAGGGAGTGACAGAGGGGAATAGGAGGCCGGACAAACAATTGAGGGAAAAGTAACAATAGGGTCACACTGGGAGAAAGAAAAGAGGAGGTGTGAGTGAAACACAAACATTGGCGCAGACTTGCCAAGATAAAGATTTACTTTGCAAAGCATACAGTGAACTGCACCATTTGTGTCAAATCAAATCCGCAAAGACTGTGCTGGATACAAGTGTCGTCATGCTTCCAGCATCACTGTGGCATACTAACCCTAAATCTTCGGAATGTGGGAAACACAGCACAGAAACTGGCCCTTCAACTCACCGAGTCTGTACTGACCAGCCACTAATCTGGCTCAAATCCCATTTTCATTCTCCTCACATTCTCAGCAACTATCCCTGGATTCTACGACTTACCTCCACATCAGGGGCAATTATTATTTTTATTTAGAGATGCAACACAACAACAGGCCCTCCCATCCCAAACAAAAAACCCACGCCATCCAGTTACACCCATGTGACCAATTAACTTACCAACCCGTACGTCTTTGGAACGTGGGATGAAACCAGAGCACCTGGAGGAAACCCACATAAACATACAAACTCTTTACAGACAGCGGCGGAATTGAACCGGATCGCTGGAACAATAATAGCATATGCTAAATGCCACACTAAGGTGCTACCCCAATTTACAGCAGCCAGCTAACCTCTCAAGACAGGTAACTTTGGGACGTGGGAGGAAACTGCAGCGGCCCCAGAGGAGAGAGAACACGCGAACACCACACAGGCAGCACCCGAGGTCAGGATTGAACCAGTATCTCTGGAGTTGTGATGCCGTGAATTTACCAAATAAACCACTGTCTCACCCATATTTGTGCTTGCATTTTAGATTTCTGTTAACCAAACTTACTAAGAGATAGGAGAAATGTGTGGAGTTTGGGCTCCTACTGCAACCGTACACGTCATTGGTGACGCCACACTTGATGTACTGAATATAATTCTGGTCACCCAGCGGCAGGAAGGGTGGCGTTAAGCTGGAAAGGATGTAGTAAAGATTCACAAAGACGTTAGTGGGACTGTAAGGCTTGAGTGATGAGGAGAGGCTGCATAGGTCGGCACTTTCCTGGGAGGCTGAGGGGTGATCTTATAGAGTTAGCAACTCTAGAATGGATTTATCAACTCTAGAATGGCAATGAATCATTTTGGATCCCCTCTCAACCCTTTTCTCCTCTTTACCTCCCTCTGGTGCCCCTCCTTCTTCCATTCCTCCCATCCCCTCTCCTATCAGTCTTTCTTCAGCATTCTTTCATCATATACACAAGCCTGGGCAGAAGGTATGGAGATCTTGAGATGCCCAGTCATCAAGATCCCCCTCTCGATCTCACCAGTGTAGTCTAAAGGAAAGCTTATGTTTGGCACCAGCTTGGCTGCAGGAATAGCTGGAAAGACATTCAATAATGTCCAGCCGCTTTAGGGGCTCCTCTCTGGATTTTCTGTCCAGATTTACTCCTGTAGTCTTCGTCTCTCCCAAGGCTGCCCACAAGACAGCGGGGTTATTTACCCATAGTATAAAATTATAAGGAACATAGATAAGGTAAGGAGTCAGTCTTTTTCTCCAGGGTAGGGGAGTCTAAGAGTAGAGGGCACGGGTTTCAGGTGAGAGGAAAAAGATAGGAGAAAGGTACTTGAGGAGTAACTTTTTCAGACTGAGGGTGGTGAGTATACACAGTATAATGAGCTACCAGAGGAAACTATAGAGATAGGCACAATTAAATTGTTTAAATCACATTTGGTCAGGTAGATGGATTGGAAAGGTTCAATGGGATATGGGCCAAATACAGACAAATGGGACAAACTCGGATAGATATCTTGGTCAGCATGGATGAGTTGGGCCAAAGGGCCTGTTTATGTTGAATGAGTCTGTGACTGTAATTGCCGTGTGGCAGCAGAGGGCTAAACGTGCTCAAAGTTATCATAACGTCCAGTGAGAGATGCAGAACAACAAATGAGGGAATACAGGAACAACAGCGACCGGGGTGGTGAATCCATGGAATTCATTGCTACAGATGGTTGTAGTGGCCAAGTCACTTGGTATACTTCAAGTGTAAGTTGGTAAGTCCTTGGCTGGTAAGGGCATCAAAGGTTGTGGGGAGGAGGAGCAGAATGGGGTTGGGAGGGAAAATAAATCAGCCATGATCGACTTGGCGGAGAACACTCCAGGCCAAATGGTTTAATTCTGCTCCTATGTCTTAAGGTCTTATTAGTTGGAAGCATTTTAAAATAAGGAAGGTGTTAAATATAATTTAATGACCAAGGTTTCCTCGGCAGAGCAGCAAGAGTGAATAGTGATTGAAATCCACCCACTGCATGGTAGCGTAGGGGTGAGTGGAATGTTATCACAGTGCAAATGACCGAGGTTCAAATCCCGCAGCTTCCTGTGACAGCGTGGGCTTCCTCGAGGTGCTCCCACATTCCAACGACCAATGGGTTGGAAGGTTAATTGGTCACATGGGTACTATTGGGTGGTATGGGCACAGTGGGCCAAAAGGGCCTGTTACTCCACTGTATCTCTAAATAAAAATAATAAATAGAGACTGCAAATCCAGTGAAAAACTACAGGCTAGAGGCTGAGCATATTATCATGGTAATAACCTGGCAGTCATTCAAACTAAAGGTTTTCAAATTAGTACTAACAGGGACCTGCAAATAGATTAATGGGAATCAGAAATATCGAATGCAATCAGGCACACTTAAAGCAAATTTCTGGAAAGAAATGCATGCTATCAGTAAGTGCTAAGCCATTATTATTTATTATTAAACAAAGAAGTGCGATTCATATTTGTAGAGATGCTGTGAACAACATGTCGGTTGTTGAGAGTCTCAAGATCTTTTTCACCAGAGCGAAAGGGGCTGAAGGGTGGTCTTTCAGACGTTTACAACACCATGAGGGACACGATTAAGGGGAGTGCTCGCAGTCTTTTCCCCAGGGCGGGGGGAGTCCAAAGCTAAAGGGCACGGGTTGAAAGTAAGAGGAGAAAGAATTTCACACTGAGGGTGGTACGCATATGGAACAAGCTGCCAAAGGAACTGCTGAACATGGGTACAATTATGACACTTAAAATAAAGTTGGGCAAGTACGCGGATAGGAAAGGTTCAGAGGGATACGGGCCTATCTTCGATGGTAATCTTAGAATGCAGAACAACACAGCACTGAACATGCCCTTTGGCCCACAATGACCTTTTAACCCATTTTAAAATTAATCTAGCCCCTCCTTTCTACAAAGCCCTCTATTTTTCTATCATCAATGAGCCTATTTAAAATCGCTAATGTGTCAGACTCTACCACCACCCCCTTATTCACTAATCGGGGAGAAAATTCAAAAATCAAAGGTACAAAGGGACTTGTCAGCCCTCGTGCAGGATTCCTTAAGGCTTAACTTCTGTAGGTTGTGTTGCTGGTAAGGAAGGCAAGGGCAATATTAGCATTCATTTCGAGAGGACTAGAATACAAAAGCAACGATGTAATGCTGAGATTTTATGGCATTTGTCAGACCACACTTGGAGTATTGTAAGCAATTCTGGGCCCCTTATCTAAGAAAGAGATGTGCTGGCATTGGAGAGGGCCTAGAGGAGGTTCACAAGAATGATTCTGGGAATGAAAGGGTTAATGTGTGTACAAAGAATGTTTGATGATTTTTGGCCTGTACGGAGTTTAGAAGAATGTTGTGGGGGCAGGTGGGGTGCGCATTTCATTGAAACCTATCGAATACTGAAAGGCAGAGGTAGTGTGGATGTGGAGAGGATGTTTCCTGAAGTGGACGATTCTATGACCGGGGGCACAGTCTCAGAATAGAGGATATCCATTTAAAACACAGATGATGAGGTTCAGCCAGAGGGTAGTAAATCTGTGGAATTCATTGCTACAAATGACTGTGGAGGCCAAGTCATTGGGTATGTTTAAAGAGGAAGTCGATAGGTTCTTGATTAGTAAGGGCGTCAAATGTTATGTAATGGGATTGAGAGGGTTAATAAATCAGTTCTGATGGAATGGTGGAGCAGACTCGATGGGCCAAATGGTGTAATTCTGGTCCTATGTACTATGGCAATGTACTTCATGCACCTGTCACTCTGAGTAAAAATCTTACCTCTGACATCACCGCTATACTTTCCTCCAATTTCCTTAAAATTATGCCCCCTTGTTTTAGCCATTTCTGCTCTGGGAATAAAGCCTCTGACTATCCACTCAGCCAATGCCTCATCACTTTATGTACCTCTATCAAGCCGCCTCTCATCCAAAGAGAAAAGCATCAACTTGCTCAAACTTTTTGCACAAGTCATGCTCTCTAATCCAGGTAGCATCCTGATAAATCTCCTCTGCAACTTCTCTAAAGCTTCCTTCTGGGTTGGGCTGCAGGCCTGTTTGGGTGCCATATTTCTCTAGGCCACATCCACCTCCACCTCCTTGAACATTCCTTCCTTCCTCGCTACCAGTGCATCGAGGCCACAGTGGGCTTCATCTACCAAATGCCACGTAGTTATTCCTCTCTGTCCACACCTGTGACCTCTACCATTGAGGACAAAGTTAACACAGGCAGGGCACCACCATCACCTATTCAAGTCTCGCACTATCCCAAGTTAGAAATATATGTGTGGCCATTTCTTCATTGCCCCTGGGTCTAAATCTCGGAGGTCTGTCCCCAGCAGGGCCGCAGGACCCTCTTCACCAGAAGGACTGGAGCTGTCTAAGAAGGCAGCTCCTTCTCCAAGTCAGGAGTGGGACTGAATACTGGCCAATGTCCATGTTCCAAGATCCTAAACAGAATAGATTCTGCACATGCTGGAAATCCAGAGCAACACACATAAAATGCTGGAGGAACTCAGCAGGTCAGGCGGCATCAACGGTTATCTGGATGCAATTCCTATCTACTTAACACAGAAAGAATCCATTTTCATTTCTGTCAATGGTGGGGAATGCCCACATTCTGTTGGAACATATCCAAAGTATTTTGCGCACTAATTTAATGGGTTGAAAGCCGTGTGGGTTCTACTTCACCATATTCTGAGTAGCTGGCGATAATGGAAAATGATTCGGTTCTCTATCCCACGCACTGTTTACAGGAGAGTCATTATGACATTAACGCCAGCACCACTAATATCCCAATTATGACACCAACACGGCAGAGAACGATCTTGCTCTTGAACTAAAAGCACACAAAAGTGGCTCAAACATTTGCATTAAAATTCGGCCTCATCCAAGGCTGGAGACTGCAATGTATAAATCACAGAGAAGCGTGGGATTGAAGATAATTGTAAAAGGGATTGAGGGAACCTCATCTGCCTGTCAGTGCCCAATTTGGGGATGTTTCCTTCTGAGAACAGATCATAAACTAAAACACTTATAAAATTGGCACGAATAAACATCAAAATAATGTTTCCAAAAACACTATGACATAGAACAGTACAGCACAGTACGGTCCTTTGATCTTAGAATTTACTCCAACTTCAATCTAACCCTTCCCTCCTACATAGCCCTCTATTTTTCTTCCATCCATGTGCCTAACTAAGAGTTTCTTAAATGCCCCTAATGTATCCACTGTGTAAAAAAACCTACCTCTGATAGTAACCCCCTCACCATCTCCTCCAATCACCTTAAAACGATGCCCTCCTGCATTAGCAATTTCTGCCCTGGATAAAATATGTTGGCTATCCACTTTATCTATGCATCTTCTCTTATACACCTCTGTCAAGTCACCTCTCATCCTCTTTGATCCAAAGAGAAAAGCTCCAGCTCGCTCAACCTCTCTTCATAAGACATGCTCTCTAATCCAGACAGCATCCTGGTAAATCTCCTCTGCACTTGTCTAAAGCTTTCACATTCTTCCTATGATGAGGTGAGCAGAAACGAACACTGTATTCCAAGTCTGGTCTCACCAGAGCTACATATTACCTCATGGCTCTTGACATGCTTCATTACAACACAGGAACTAGGAACAGATCCAACCATGCAATCTTCTAGCAGTTACCATCTGGCAGGAGGTAGAGGAGCCTAAATTCCCACATCAGAAGGTTCAAGAACAGCTATTTCCCTTTAACAATTTGAACCAACCAACTTGACTGCAACATTTAAGAGAAGTTTGGATAAGTACATGGATGGGAAGGGTCTAGTGAGTAATGGTCCCGGTGTGGGTTGATGGGACTAAGCAGAATAAGAGTTCAGTATGTACTAGATGGGCCAAAGAGTACTACAGCAGGTAAACAGTTTCTATGACTAAAATAGCTGGTCGTTAAGCCTGCTTCATCATTCACCGACATCATGGTTGATCTTCCACTACAGTTCTATTTTCCTGACCACCTCTGCATGTTGCAGAAACAGACACATCCCTCTCTACCTGTGGTGAACTACATATACCTATCTGGACACGCCCCCCCGCCCCCCCCCCCCGCTGACTGCTCTTGTGGCTCCTCCCACTGACCGTGGCTCCTCCCCCGGACCCCAGTATAAAGCCAATTGGGGACTCGGCCCGGTCTCAGTCTCCAGGATGTAGTATGGTGGTCAATTGCTGCTTGTTCTTTCTTCCATCCAATAAAAGCCGATATCTTGCCTCACGTCTCAGAGTTATTGATGGTGCATCACCACCATAGGTAGTATCTACATGTAATGATCTCTCAAGAAAGCAATGACCATCCAGGCCATGCCATTTTCTCAGAGCTCCCATCCGGCAGAACCCCAAAATCCCACACTACCCGGTTCAAGAACTGCTATGTCACCTCAACTATTTAGTTGCTGAACCAGCCTGCACAACCATATTCACTATTTCAGTATAGAAATGCCATGACCACTTTGATCTACAAAAGACTTTAAAGATAAACACTTTTGTCACATGTACATTGAAATATCACAATATATAGTGAAAGGAGCCATTTGCATCAATGACAAACGCAGTTCGAGTATATGCCAGAGGTAGCCACAAATGTAGCCAACACAGCATGCCCACAACTTACTAACTACTAACCTGTACATTTTTGGAATGTGGGAAAAAACTGGAGCAACCAGATTCGATTTTGTTCTAACTCTATACTTCATTGTAAAAAAAAAGTGCATATATTATCTTTAATCTATGTTTATCTTGTGAATGCTGCTTATCTGATGCTATTTGCTTGTGACGCTGTAGCAAATAAGTTTTTCATTGCACCTGTGCCCACATGCACTTGCATATATAAAAGGTAAAGATCCAAGATTTGTTTTATTGGTCACATGTACTTTGAAACATAGAAACGTGCAAGGAAATGCATCATTTGAACCTAATCAAATCAGAAAGGATTGTGCTGAGGACAACCTGAAAGTGTCACCATACTTCTGGTACCAACTTTATTAAAAAAAAGATAAAATAACAATAAACTTAACTTTGCTTTTGATTCCTTTATTGCCCAAATACCTATCAATCGGTTTCAAAGGAGCGCAATGTCTTGGCCACAGAGAATTCCAAGAATTCACATTTTCTGTGTGAAGAGATTTTTCCTCATCGCGTCCACATACGGCCTTCCCCTTTTTCTGAAACTGTGATCACAGGCTGTCAATTACTCTGTTGGAGAAAATCTCCTCCAGCCTGTCAAGTCCCTTTAGAGTTTTGTAACTTTAAAAGTGTTCTTGCTACTCTAGGGCTTACATTTATTCCTCAGCTCATGAAGTCAAGTGAAACCTACTTTATCGCCGTGTGCACAAGTACAGTGAGGTACAATGAAAAACTCGCTTGCAGCAGAACACAGGCACGTCAGTTGAGACAACACACAGATTTATGTCAACGTTGAGGTGACCTTCAGGCTGTGCAAGGTATTATAAGAATGCAATTCGTAGTTTCTTTTCATATGTTATGACAACCTTTTAACCTACTTTAAGATCAATTTAACCCTTCCCTCCCCACATAGCTCATTATTCTTTCACCTATGTCCTTAATGTATCTACTTCTACCAACATCCCTGGCTGGGCGCCCCACATACTTTCCACTCTCTGTGTAAAAAAACCCACTGACATTCCACCTATACTTTACTCCAATCACCTTAAAATTACGCTTTTACCTTAAAATCACTGTAAATTATCTTTATATTGCTCCCAAAGTTCTGCCTTTCTAATCCATTCACAAGCCTTTCATTGACCATAGAACACTACAGTACAGTAGAGGACCTTTGACCCATGATGTTGTGCCAATATTTTAATCTATTCTAAAATCAATCTAATCTCTCCCTTCACCATGGGCTTCTTTCATCCATGTGCCTACTTAAGAGAATGAAATGTCCTCAATGTTTCTGCCTTTACAAACAACCCTGGCAACAAATTCTATGCATCTACCACTCTGTAAAAAAAAACTACTCTTGATAGTTACCCTGTACTCTCCTTCCATCACCTTAAAATTGTGCCCTCTTGTATTAGACATTTCTGCCCTGGGAAAAAGGTGGTGACTATCCACTGTCTATAAACACAAGTGATTCTGCAGCTCTCCGAAATCAACACACATAAAATGCTGGAGGAACTCAGCAGGTCAGGCAGCACCTATGGAGAGGAATAAAGAGTTGACGTTTCTGGCCAAGGCCATCTACGTGTCTCATTATTGTGACCGGTGTAAAAAGTTAAGACTGAAGAATTAATAGCTGACAGAAAACAACTGGTGGAATGGAGCACTGCAAATGTGAGCAGCTTGCAAAACGAAGAGCTTTGGCACCTGTTACTGGGACAGCTCACAGACCCTGTACTCACAGAGTTCACAACCTACGTATAATCAACTGAGGCTTCCTGTATACAAGCTCGTGTGTGGTTAGTTCACATCCTGTGTGACGTCTGAAATAGCTGTGTTTACTTTTCAAAGAGGCTGCACATGTGCACTCTCCCAGAATTGTCCATTTTGCAGGAAAAACAGAATGCTGGGAATACTCAGCGGGTCAGGCGGCCGATATGGAGAGAGAAGATTCCGGATTCAAAATTCAAGATTGTTTATTGTCATTCTTCAGTACACAAGTGTAAAGTAGAATGAAATAACTCCAGAACTAATGCTGCATAAAAAAAACCCAAAATGACAATAAATATAAATTATAGAAGTAATCCTATAAAATCCAATGTACAAGTAATTGCTCTATACATAGGCTGATTGTATGTATATAAAGTCACACTGTATGATGTCTATGTAGTGTGGTGGGGGATGGTATGGTGTGTAAATGGGTGGAGGAGTTGGTCAGCCTGAAAGCTTTGGGGAAGTCACTGGTTTTGAGAAGTGGTGCTCCTGGAAACAGTTAATATTTCAGGTCTGGGATTCTTCATCAGACTAGCAATAAGCGATGTTAGTTTTGGGTAGCAGAGAGGGAGGGGGGAGGGTGATGGGTAGAACAAAGTGAACATCACTGATAAGGTAAAACCAGATGACTTAAATGTGCGATTTAAGTGGAAGTAAATGAAGTATACTGAAATATGCCTTTTAATTTTGCGTTTTATATTCTCTTGCTTTTTGCTCTTTTATTGTTGCCACTTGCATGATTTCTTTTCACACACAGGGAGGGGGGTTTTGATGTTTTTCTTTGAATGGGTTGGTTCTATGGTTTTTAGTTCTGTGACTGTGGGGAAGATGAATTTCAGGGTTGTAAAATGCATACATACTTTGATAATAAAGTACTTTGAATCCTTGAATCTTTTGAAGTTATGATAATATTAAATTTCTTTGCTCATCAAATCCAATCCTATCTTGTGTTGATTATTGAACCAATGGTTACTGAAGAACTGGCTAATCAGGCCAACTGGAAGGATACATTGCTGAATCCGTCAAATAACTTTGAGAGGATATCCTCTTCAGATCTCATCTCCTCAAACTCTGCTGGGAAACTGCACATGGCTGTTCTGCCAACCGGGTGTCCAATGCGACCCTGGACGCCGAGAGTTGGCTGTATTAGCGATAGATAAGATCAACAGTATCGTTGGATGACATGAATGCACTGCCTGTCCTCAAAGGTTATTGGATCCACAGGGCAAGTCGGAGGCGAGGTTGAGCTGGCAAGGGACTCGCTTTTGCCTTTTAGCCTCATGTTGGGAGTGACTTCATCTTGCATGGTTTACTGTTAAGCACGCCCTTGATGGAGATCTGTAAATGAGACAGCGATCGTGTTCTACAGGAGATTGTCACTACTGGGTGAGCTATAGTGACTGCTACTCTGACCAAAGCATAGTGTGCTAAACGTTTCTGCTTCCCAATACTATTTGGTGCTGCAGTTCCTACCTAGCTATCCATTAAAGATTTTTCTGTTAAGGAAGCTTTCCTGCTTTTCCATAACATATTGGGGCAGAATTAGGGCATTCAGCCCACTGAGTCTGCAATATCATTCCATCATGGCTAGTCTATTATCCCTCAGCCCCTTTCTCCTGTCTTCTCCCCATACCCTTTGACACCATTAGTAATTAAGAACCCATCAACCTCTGTTTTAAATGTACCTAATGACGGCCTCCACAGCCATCTGGGGCAATGAATTCCACAGATTCATCATGGTCTGACTAAAGATGTGCCTCCTTATCGAAAGGGATGTGCTTTTATTCTGGTCCTAGACTTCCACACACTCTACGCCCATTCTATCTAGTCCTATCAATATTCTATAGGCTTCAAAGAGATCCCCACCCATTCTTCTAAACCAGTGACTACAGGCCCAGAGCCATCAAACTCTCCTCAAATGTTAACCCTTTCATTCCTGTGATCATTCTTGTGAATCTCCCCTGGATCCTCTCCAACATCCTCTCTTAGATAAGGGGCCTTAAACTGTTCACGGTATTCCAAGAGTGTTTGATTGATGCCTTATAAAGCTTCAGCATTGTCTCTGCTTTTTTCTTGCCTTTCTAAAGTCCATTGTAACACAGAAAAGTATGGTTTGCCACATCAAGTCTATGCTATCTCATGGAGCAATTCAATTTGCTCACTAATTTTCCCTGCTAACATTGGTGTCAGCATTGTTAAACTCCCCTTGCCCAGTCAACCAGAGTCCTGGAGACCCACAAGAGCTGCACTAGCTGGTTACCAGATTATGAGCATCTGGATAGCTGCTTAAATGTAACATCTGTCCAATAATAAACCCCCAGTGCAATAGATTGGACAATGAAATGGACTAAAACAAAAAAAAACACACTAAAGTTTTCCCCTCGCATCTTAATCCAATGGCCTAGAGTCTTTGATTCCCAAAATCTGGGAAAAGGACTGAGTCTATTCACTCCATTATCTTCTATAAGAGCACCTCTCAGTTTCCTGCTCTGCAAGGAATATAGAACTAGCTTATCCAACCTCTCTCTATAACTCAGTACCTCAAATCCTGGCAACATCCTCGTTATTGTACTGGAAAGAGCCTAAAAAAGCTCCACACCTTTCATATAGAAGGGTAAGCAAGATTGAACACATTCTCTAAATGTTGCCTCAACAGTGTCCCAAACAAGCTCACCATGATCTCCCAACTTTTATACACATTGCTCTGACTTATGAAGGCCAGTGTGCTACAACCATTTCTCTCCATCCTTTCTAGCTGTGATTCCACTCTCAGAAAACCATGGACATGTACTCCAGGGTCTCGCTGTTCTACAACACTCCCCAATGTTCCGCTGTTCACTGTGCAAGTCCCACCTCAGTTTGACTTTCCAGATACAATGCCTCACACTTGGCTTAATCTGCATTTTCTAATCCTTGACCCTCTTACTTAGCTGATTGAGACTCTCCTGTAATTTTGATAACCTTCATTGTCTACTGTTCCATCTATTTTAGTGTTACTAAGACAATAAGACATAGGAGCAGAACTAGGTCATTTGGCCCATCGAGTCTGCTCTCCCATTCCATCATGGCTGATTTATTACCCCCTTCAAGGTCATTCTTCTATCTTTTCCTCATCGCCTTTGACACCCTTATTAAGAACCCATCAACTTCCGCTTTAAATATACCCGAGCAACACACACAAAATGTTGGAGGAACTCAGCAGGCCAGGCAACATTTTGTGTGTGTTGCTCAGATTTCCAGCATCTGCAGATTTTCTTTTGTTTGTGCTTTAAATATACCCAATGAGTTGTCCTCCACAGCCATCTGTAGCAATGAATTCCACAGATTCACCACCCTCTGGCTAAAGAAATGCCTCCTCATCTCTGTTCTAAAGGGTTGTCCTCCTATTCTGAGGCTGTGCACTCTGGTCCTGGACTCCCACACATAAGGAAACATCCCTGCCACATCCATTCTATCTTAGGCCTTTCAATATTCGATAGGTTTCAATGAGATGCCCCTTCATTCATCTAAATGCGAATGAGGAAAGGTCTAAAGTGTTTTGAATTCTCATCATACAAGAACCCTTTCATTCCCAGGATCATTGTTGCTAACCTCCTCTGGAAGCTCTGCAATGCTAGCACATCCTTTCTTATACAAAGGGCCCAAAACTGCTCACTACTTCTAAATTCAGCATTAAAGAATAAACCAGTCAGCATAGAGAATGTAAAAATGACAGTTACATTTCACCATGGTGATAAAAAAAACCTTTAAAAATAAGCACAATTAAGTCTTTTGGGAGGAGGCGGTAGGGGGTGGGAGAAGGTGTGGTTCTGACAACAAAATTCTACCGAGTGAGATAACTAAATAAGTCATATCATCACAGATGTCTAAAGATCACATGATTCCTCACACTTTCAGGTATCTCCTTTCCAATTCAGGTTTATTGAAACATAGACAAATACACCGTTTGCATTGACAACCAACCCACCCAATGATGTGCTGGGGGCAATGTAGCGTGCCTACAATACTTGGCAGAACAAACAAAACTGAGTGTAACAAACAAAAACAGCAAAAACAAGCCACGTTCCTCCCACCCATCCATGCTCACATACAGCCCTCTAACCCCAAGACAGTCCATATTCTTCAGCCTGCTGTCTCCCGTGGACCTGGACTCGAACACACAGTTCAATGAGACCCACTCTTACTGCTCCCCCTCTGTGACCTCTGCAGCTCTTCGACTCTTTGGCCACGTGCTCACCCAACAGCCTCAAGTCTTTCCTAGCAACTTGTCTCTGCTGCCATTTTGTTCTACGTCGGTACCCGCTTCATTTTGAAGCATCCCAGTTTGGATCCCACCGACTCATCAGGTATCTGCATTTGATTGTTTATTCATCTGCATAGATGCTGCTTGACGTGCTGAGTTCCTCGATCATTTTTTATCTGTTACGCAGACATTGGGCCTATGATACAAAATGGACGAACACAAATTGACAAAACACTGTGTTCCAGTGGGTCCTCTCATACAACGACTGACTTTTTTTTCTACTGTGCTTTGCATTTACTGACTTTTTTCAGAAATTGTTTTGATGGAAAGTTTGCTCTAATTGGCCCATATTTCATGGTGGAACTACTGGGGTTTGCCACTGTTTCTGTGTGAAACTGACAATGACAGTGGGATTTCCACGATGAACTACAGTTGCAGAAATCCCAGGTACAATAACTGGCCAGGTTGCATTCTTTGTAAAATAATCCACTGTAATCAGGGGAAATCACTTGAACTGACGTAAAGTTAAACTATTTACAGATCAGTCTCACCTTTCAAATGTTATATATAGCTGTAGGGTTTTGCTGCATAATTATTGCGTAGCGAATCATCTGCTGCTAAAGAAATCATTTTATATTTGTGGAGATCTTTCAAAATGCATGGTACTTTGAAATGAAAATTAACACATTATTTCATGTGTGTGCTGCAATATTTAATCAGTGAAATGTTTTGCTCTATTTATTTAATTTTATATATTTTTAAAATGCAATTTATAGAATTTTTGTATTTGCAATGTACTGCTGCCGCAGAACAATGAATTTTACAAAGTAAGTCAGTGATTAGACCTGAGCAACACACACAAAATGCTAGGGCAGGCAGCATTCAGGCCGAGACCTTTCAGTGGGACTAGAAAAGAAGGGGCGAGAAGCCAGAACAAGAAGGTGGGAAAAGGGGAAGGAGTACAAGCTGGAAGGTGATAGGTGAAACCAGGTGGGTGGGGGAAGAGGCATTGAAGTAAGAAGCTGGGACGTTATAGGTGGAAAAGGGCTAGAAGAGAGGTCTGATAGGGAGAGTGGATATTGGGAGAAAGTGAAGGAAGAGGGGCACTGGTGATAGGCAGGTGAGAAGAGAAGAGGTAGAGGGGGAAGAAAACAGTGGAAGTTTGAGAAATCAATGTTCATACCACCAGATTGGAGTCTACCCAGATGGAATATGAGGTGTTGTCCTCCAATCTGGGAGTGGCCTCACTGTGGCAGTAGAGGAGGTCAAGGACCCAGATGTTGGAATGGGAATGGGACTGGGTATTAAAATTAAAATGGTTGGTCACTGGGCAATCCTTGTTTTTTGTAGGTGTACAGCGAAGATGTACAACAAAGGGCTCTGCCAATTTATGTCGGGTCTCATCAATGCAGAGGAGGTGACATGAGGAGTACCAGATACAGCAGATGACCCCAACAGATTCACAGCTAAAGTGTTGCCTCGCCTGGAAGGACCGTTTACAGCCCTTAATATGCTCCTCCTCCTTTCCGTTTTCTCATGGTGCATTCTCCTCAGATTCCCTCTTCTCCAGCCCTTTGCCATTTCCACCTACCACCTCGCAGGTTCTTACTTCATGCCCCCTCCTCCACCCACCTGGCTTCACCCATCACCTGCTAGCTTGAATTCCTTGCCCTCCCTCCACCTTCTTATTCTGGCCTCTTCCTCCTTCCTTTCCCAGTCCTGATGAAGAGCCTCGGCATGAAACGCTCATTTCCATAGATGCCAGAGATGCCTCGCCTGTTGACTTCCTCCAGTGTTCTCAGTATAAACGGAGTTTTGAACATTTTTAAGGTAAAACAGATGCATTCTTGATAAGCAAGGGGGTGAAAGATTACCAAAGGGGTACAAATACTCAATGGTCTAATTCTGCTCCAGGGTCATCTCTTTAAGGAAGAAAGTTGAGGGAAATGACAGAGGTGGTGTTTGTCTTTTTAAACACAGTTGTGTGCGCCTGGTACGCATTGCCAGGTTGGTGGGGGAGACAGATACAATAGAGACATTTAAGAAACTCTTAAATAAGCACATAGATGTAAGAAAAATGAAGGATTATGTTATTTGTAGGAGGGAAGTATTAGACTGATGGCAGAGTAGGTTTATTAAGATTGGCAGAACATTGTGGATGATATAAACTGTGCTATCTCCTATGTCTTATGGTCTTACTGAATCCAGAGCTGGCTTGAGGTGCTCCTGCTCCCATTTCTTATGGCTCAGTGGCCACATTAGCAACAGGAGTGGAACCCAGTGCGGTCTTCTGCCGCTGTAGCCTATTCACTTCATGTTGTGTACTTAGAGATGCTCCTCTGCACACCATGGTTACTTGAGTTACATTCCCCTTCCTGTCAGCTTGAACGAGTCTGGGCATTCTCCTCTGTCCTCTCTCGTTAACAAGGCATTTTCACCCACAGATCTGACACCCATTGAGCATTTTGTTTTTCACTCCATTCTCTGTAAACACTATAGACTGGTGTGCGTGAAAATCCCAGGATATCAGCAATTTCAGAAATAGTCGAACCACCTCACCGAGCACAATCATTCCACTGTCAAAGTCACTTAGATCACATTTCTTCCCCGTTCTCCTGTTTGGTCTGAACTACAACTGAACCTCTTGACCATGTCTGCATGCTTTTATGCATGGAGCTGCTGTCACATGATTGCCTGATTAGTTCTTTGCATTATCAGGGCATGCAGGTGTACCTAATAAAGTGTCCACTGAATTTATATGGCCCGTCACTGATTTATGCTCAACTTAAGAACACCTCTACATACAAACAAGCTCTTACAACATTATTAAATGTAAAACTCTGATGGAGGTACACATACACGAGGAAATCTGCAGATGCTGGAAATTCGAGCAACACACACAAAATGCTGGTGGAACGCAGCAGGCCAGGCAGCATCTATAGGGAGAAGCCGAGACCCTTCGTCAGGACTAAATGAAAGAAAAGATAGTAAGAGATTTGAAAGTAGGAGGGGGAGGGGGAAATCCAAAATGATAGGAGAAGACTGGAAGGGGTGGGGTGAAGCTAAGAGCTGGAAAGTTGATTGGCAAAAGGGATACAGAGCTGGAGAAGGGAAAGGATCATGGGACGGGAGGCCTAGGGAGAAAGAAAGAAGGAGGGGAGCACCAGAGGGATCTGGAGAACAGGTAAGGAGTGATTATGAGAGGGACAGAGAGAGAAAAAAGGAGGGGGGGGGAAATAATAAATAAATAAATAAATAAATAAATAAGGGATGGGGTAAGAGAGGAAGGAGGGGCATTAACAGAAGTTACAGAAATCAACGTTCAAAACATATGTAGGTACATATGTTTGTTCCTATGAACAGCAGGATTAATTTTCACTCTCCACTTTTGATAAGTGTCCTTTCGTATAGTCTGATGTGCTTTTTATTCCATTCACTCCAGTGCTGTAGAGGTGTGGTTACCAGATCAAGCAAATATTGTGTAAAAGGGTGTTGGGTGCGTGGAATGCACTGCCAGCAAAAGTGGTAAAGATGAGAACAATAGGGTCTTTTAAGAGAATCTTAGGTACACAGAGCTTACAAAAACAGAGGGCTATTCAGTAGGGCAATTCTAGAGTAGGTTACTTGGTCAGCACAACATTGTGGGCTGAAGGGCCTGTAATGTGCTGTAGATTTCTATGTTCTATGTCCTAAAAACGGAACTGTTTGCTACCCACTGATGGCTGTATGTGTTTGTATTTTCATTGGAAAATGTAGTGGGAGAAGACAATGAGATGTATTTTTCAGGAGGTTTTGCAGAAAGTACTTGTGAAAAGTATTGGCTGATGAAGACAATCTTAATTCAGGCAGATTAAAAGCATGTGATTATTTCACAGTTCTTAAATAGTATTTTAACTAATCTCTAAACCCGCACAAGATTACCTCACCATTTTGCTCTCCTTTTAGCCTATTTATTGTTTTTATATCTTCTTACCGTAATTTATAGTATTTTATATATTGCTGCTGCAAAACAACAAATTTCATGGCGTGTCAGTGATAATGATTCTGATGATATTATTGGATTCCTTAGCTGAAAGTTAACACAGCAGAGTGGTAAATTACTGGCCAGTAAATCAAATGTGCCATCATCAAATTCAATGCCAGGATAATTCAGGATATTATTGGAAATTACTTCCCGACCATCCTTTTTACATTGAGGAGTTCAGATCGGAGGGAAGTGGCTGAAAATTGGAAGCCAAGGCTTGGGGGTGAAGTTAAGGAACACTCTGAAACAGAGAAACTCTGGAACTCTCTTCTGTAAATAGCTTTCGATGAATTCAAATTTTAATTTTGAATCGGAGGTCGAAAGATGTTTATCAAAGATATGAAGTAATATGGAGCTCTTACAAGAGATCCTCTTACCGCAGGACACAGCGAAGTGACAGAGAAACATCGCATTTAGTGCTTGGACTGGCCAACCTTCTCCTGCCCTTGCAGAGGCTTGACTCTTCGCTTCACAATTGGGAACCACATTTCATTCTGTTGGCAGCAATCTGAAACCTGTCCAGAACGGAGTTCCAGATACTAGAGCTCCGAACTTTCAAATACAATTGCGACATGCACAGTGACTACAAAGCTGTGGTGAGTATGCAAAAACCCCTTCCCAGCCTGGTTATCCTCGCTTCCCCACTCTCCCATCGGTACCAAAGCTAGAGAGTGCACACCACCAGGTTTAAGGGCAGCTTCTGCTTCACTGTTATAACACTCGAGTGGACCATTTGTACAATAAAGCCAGATTCTTGATTTCCCAATCCATCTTGTCGTGGCCTTGCACCTTATTGTCTATCTGCACTGCCCTCTCTTTGTAACGGTAACACTCTATTTTGCATTCTGCCGTTGCGATTACCTGGATGTACTTCCATGTAAAACAAAGTTTTTCACTGGATCTTAATACATGTGACAATAATAAACCAATTTCAATTAGATTACAGGAAAATGATGCGGAAAAGTTGTGATCTCACTGGTGGGTTTGATCGAGAGCACATATCTTCCTCCCAAGAGGGTTTACCAGTAATTAGGAAAATGAGGTTTGCCAAACCAGAGGTTTAACAAAGTCAGCTTCATTCAGGTCTGATGAAAGGTCATTGGCCTGAAACATTAACTTTGTTTCTCTCATATTTAGATCTATTTATCACATGCACATCTAAACATGCAGCTGAATGTGTCATTTGTGTTAACAGCCAACGGACCAAAGGATGTGCTGGGGGCACTAAAATAGCCAGAATGCCCACGATACTCAGCAGAACAAAACAAAGCACAACAAAACAACAACAGCAAAACAAGCCTCACCCACCCACACACACACGGGCAGTATTCCAACTCAGGACAAGCCCCCGGGCCTCCAGTCTCCAGGCTTCAACTTCAGAACTTCCAATCGTCTTTGGGCTTCGTACTTTAGTATCGACTTGCTTGCCTTGCTGAGTACTTGCAACATTTTCTATTTCTAATTCAGTTTTACAACATCAGTACAGTTTTATTTTTGTTTCTCTAGATTTAAAAGTGTAAAGTCTGCCCAAAACACTTGTCCGTTATAACGTCAATGGCATCCTCAATGTCAGTGACAGGTATTAAAGCCATGGATTCATAGACAGACACAACACTGGCCCTTCAGGCCAACAAGTCCATGCCAAGCAATAAATATCCAAGTATATTTACACAGGGTAGGTTTAGAGCGATCTGGCCAGTAAATTATATTATTGTAAATTGGCATCCTAGTTGGCAATGGATAAGTTGTCAAAAGCCCTGTTTCCATGTTGTATATAATAACACACAGGAGCAGAATTAACTCACTCAGCCCACTGAATCTGCTCTGCCATTCAATCATGGCTAATTTATTATCCCTCTCAACCCCATTCTCCTGCTTTCTCCCTGTAACTTTTGATACCCTTACAAATCAAGAACATATAAATCTCCACTTTGAATATACCCAGTTACCCGGCCTCCACAGCCGTCTGTGGCATTGAATTCCATAGATTCACCACCCTCTGGCTGAAGAAATACTTCCTCACCCGTTCTAAAGGGACATCTTTGTATTGTTAATCTGTGCCCTTTGGATCTAGACTCACCCACTAAAGGAAATATCCTCTGTACATCCACTCTTATGGATACACTCAATCCACACACACTCCAATGAATTGATTCAACCTAACACAATCTCTGGCTTCCTGCCCCTTCCTGTCCAGTCCTGGTGAAGGGTTTCAAGTTGAAATGTCAGCTCCCTATGCCTCTCCACAGATGCTGCCCAGTTCCTCCTTCATTTTGTTTGTGTTGCTCCAAACACATTTTATTCTCCCCAGTTTCATCAACTCCCAGATTTTACCACTCATCTACACACTGTGGACAACTTATAGGGGCAATTAACCTATAAACCCAAGTAGGTCTCGGGATGTAGGAGAAATCCAGGGAACCCCGAGGAGGCTCACGCAGATGGTCATGGGGAGAACGTGCAAACTCCGCATGGCCAGTACTCAAGGTCATACTGAGCTTTGGTCATTGCAATTCTACCAGCTGCCTCACTGTACTGCCCTCTTTTATCTATGGACAGCGGCAACATAAGTCACACTAGGTCAAGGTAGAGTCATTGACTGGATGTAATACAGTTTTCATCAGAACTACATTAGTGACCCAATGAAGATGCAGCAGCTGACAAAAGGTCCTCACACTTCGGCCAGGACAGCTTCTACTCTGCTGTTATCAGACTTTTGAATGGGACTCTTGTACGTTACGAGGGTACATGAGACAATAATAAACCAATACCAATCACCACTGTGTCATTGGCCAGGGTCGGCACAGCAGCATAATGCTTTACATTGCCAACTTTATGATTGGGGTTTAATTCCCGCAGCTGTCTAAAAGGAATTTGTATGTTCTCCTCATGACTGCATACTTCAGTTTCCTGCGAGTGCTCTGCCTTCTCCTACATTCTAAGGACAGACGGGTCAGAGTTTGTACGCTGTGTGGATGCTATGTTGGGCCCTAAAGGATGGTGACACTTGTGGGAGGCTCCCAGCACATCCTGGAACTGTGCAAGCCACCCATTTTCAAATGTTCAAAGGTCAAGTTTAATGTCAGAGGAAAGTATACAATATACATCCTGAAATGCTTTTGCTGTATTTTTCAGTGTTTATGTGACAAATAAAGCTAATATTTAATCTTTCCTCTATCTCTGAGCTTGCATCTTAACCCATTTTTAGTTTCCTTGTGCCCAGCGAAGGAGCAACTATACATGTATATCACCTGCCACAACCCTGCCAATTCCTCACTGCCAATGAAGTCGAAAGTGCAACAAATTCATAATGTGTAACTCAGAGGAAACATAATGGACTTCAGCAATCTCTCGTCAGGACGAAGGGTCTTGGCCCGAAAAGTAAACAGCGCTTCTCCCTATAGGTGCTGCCTGGCCTGCTGCGTTCCATCAGCATTTTGTGGGTGTTCCATTAAATGGCACCTAGATCACAGCCCTCCCAAGGTCTGTCTGTGATCTTCAGAGATGCTCTTCTGCATACCCCTGGGGTAACTTGAGGTTATTTGAATTACTGTTGCCTTCCCATCAGCTTGAACCAGCCAAGTAATTCTCCTTTGACCTCTCTCATTAACAAAGTGTTTTCACCCATTCTCTGGATAATATTCTCTGTAAATTCTAAAGACTGCTGTGCATGAAAATCCCAGGAGATCAGCAGTTTCTGAGATACTCAAACCACCTCGCCTGAAACGAATAAACAATCCACAGTCAAAATCACTTAGATTGTGTCTCTTCCTCATTCTGATGTTTGGTCTGAACCTCTTGACCATGTCCACATGCTTTTATGCCACGAAGTGCTGCCTCATGATTGACTGATTAGATATTTGCATCAACGAGCAGGTGTACGGATGTACCTAATAAAGTAGCTACCAAGCGTATGCTGTGTCTTTGTACGTGTGACAATGATAAACCAATCCCAATATTCTTGGCTAATTTGTTGTCTGCAACTCTGGAGGGGACAAGATTGAGTTTGTCTGAAAGGCCGCTATTCTTCAGAAAGAAGAGGTTTATTTTTCTGCACAAACTAGACAGGGATTAGCCAGCGCTGCCAATAAAGTTGAAGTTGAGTTTACTGTGAAATACACCATATGACATAGGAGCAGGATTAGGCCATTTGGCCCATCAATTCTGCTCTGCCATTCAATCATTGCTGATTTGTTTTCCCTCTCAACACCATTCTCCTGCCTTCTCCCCATAACTTTTGACACCCTTACTAATCAATAACCTATCAACCTCCACTTTGGACTTTCCACAACAATCTGTGGCAATGAATTCCACAGATTCACCACCCCCGACTAAAGAAATCCCTTCTCATCTCTGTTCTAAAGTTAACGCCCTTGTATTCAGAAGCTGTGCCCCCTGTCCTACACTCTACCACTACTGGAAACATCCTCTCCACATCCACTCTATCTACACCTTCCAATATTTAGTAGATTTTTGCATATACGCACGAGCTCGCGTGTGCACAGGTGCTAACGAAAAACTCAGTTGCAGCAGCATTCACAAGAAGAACAAATTAAATATTAAACTATACACAATTTTTTTTACAATAAAGAACATAATTAGAACAAAATAAAAGTCCATTTTATTGCAAAGTGATCATGGTGTTGCTAAACTGTAGTGATTAGAATTGTAAAGACACAAAATGCTGGCAGAACTCAGCAGGCCAGACAGCATCTATGGGAGGAGGTAGTGACGATGTTTCGGGCTGAAACCCTCCATCAGGAGTAAAGTAACATGAATGAAGTAACTTCACTCCTGATGGAGGGTTTTGGCCCGAAACGTCGTCACTACCTCCTCCCTTAGATGCTGTCTGGCCTGTTGAGTTCTGTCAGCATTTTGTGTTTTTATTTATTTCCAGCATCTGTAGATTCACTTGTGATTAGGGTTGTGCTGTTTAATTCGAAAGCTGAAATGTTGGAGGGAAGTAGTTGTTCCTGAAGCTGGTGGTGCGACACCTCAGGCTTCTGTACCTCTTCCTCAATGGGAACAGCAAAACATTTTCATTCTCAAAGGGAGTTTTAAACAGCAGTCTTTATTTGGGAGCCTAGAGGGTTGTCGGGCTTGGATCTGCTTGTTATAGGTTCTTGATTAGCAAGGGTGTCAAAAGTTGCAAGGGGAAGGCAGGAGAACGGGGTCAAGAGGGAAGATAAATCAGCCGTGATGGAATGGCAGAGCAGACAATGAGCAAAATGACTAGCTCTTCACTTGTGCTCTATGGTCTTGTATTGTGATCCTGATGTTCTCGAGTTAAATACTACATAAATTATGAGAAATCAAAGCAGGATTTGGCCAGGTGATGGTCCAAGCTGCTGAATATGAACATGGCTGATCTAAGCCTGGCTTAGGATCCTCTTTCCTTCTTTTGTCTTATAACCCTTTACTGCTTGCATATCAGAAATCCATCTGCCTTGGCCATGAATGCTTCCCAAGATCCTCGAAGCAGAGAAGTCCAAAGATTCTTTGGACATGCTTCTGGGGAAGAGGGTCTGCCTTAACTCTGTCTTAAATGAACAATGTTTTATTCT